>NW_026999315.1:210368-353711 GCF_037126465.1 Ornithodoros turicata
ATTAAATGCACTTCTTCAGTTGTTCTGCATCGGGGATACACGCATGTTTTCAAAGAGAAACGATGAGAAGGAGGGGACGGAATTCTTGTCATTAAATGCAGTTCTTCAGTTGTTCTTTATCGGGGATACACGCATGTTTTCAAACAGAAACGATAGAAGCAAGGGGACTGAATTCTTGTCATTAAATGCACTTCTTCGGTTGTTCTCTATCGGGCATACACGCATGTTTTCAAACAGAAACGATGAGAAGGAAGGGGACTGAATTCTTGTCATTAAATGCACTTCTTCGGTTGTTCTCTATCGGGGATACCCGCGTGTTTTCAAACAGAAACGATGAGAAGGGAGGGGACTGAATTCTTGTCATTAAATGCACTTCTTTAATTGTTCTCTATCGGGGATACACGCGTGTTTTCAAACAGAAACGATGAGAAGGAAGGGGACTGAATTCTTGTCATTAAATGCAGTTCTTCAGTTGTTCTCTATCGGGGATACACGCATGTTTTCAAACAGAGACGATGAGAAGGAAGGGGACTGAATTCTTGTCTTTAAATGCACTTCTTCAGTTGTTCTCTATCGGCGATACACGCATGTTTTCAAACAGAAACGATGAGATGGAAGGGGACTGAATTCTTGTCATTAAATGCACTTCTTCAGTTGTTCTCTATCGGGGATACACGCGTGTTTACAAACAGAGACGGTGAGAGGGAAGGGGACTGAATTCTTGTCTTTAAATGCACTTCTTCAGTTGTTCTCTATAGGGGATACTCGCATGTTTTCAAACAGAAACGATGAGAAGGAAGGGGACTGAATTCTTGTCATTAAATGCACTTCTTCAGTTGTTCTCTATCGGGGATACACGCATGTTTTCAAACAGAAACGATAAGAAGGAAGGGGACTGAATTCTTGTCAATAAATGCACTTCTTCAGTTGTTCTCTATCGGGGATACACGCATGTTTTCAAACAGAAACGATGAGAAGGAAGGGGACTGAATTCTTGTCATTAAATGCAGTTCTTCAGTTGTTCTCTATGGGGATACAAGCATGTTTTCAAGCAGAAACGATGAGAAGGAAGGGGACTGAATTCTTGTCATTAAATGCACTTCTTCAGTTGTTCTCTATCGGGGATACACGCATGTTTTCAAACAGAGACGATGAGAAGGAAGGTGACTGAATTCTTGTCTTTAAATGCACTTCTTCAGTTGTTCTTTATCGGGGATACACGCATGTTTTCAAACAGAAACGATGAGAAGGAAGGGGACTGAATTCTTGTCATTAAATGCACTTCTTCAGTTGTTCTCTATCGGGGATACACGCATGTTTTCAAACAGAAACGATGAGAAGGAAGGGGACTGAATTCTTGTCATTAAATGCACTTCTTCAGTTGTTCTCTATCGGGGATACACGCACGTTTTCAAACAGAAACGATAAGAAGGAAGGGGACTGAATTATTGTCGTTAAATGCACTTCTTCGGTTGTTCTCTATCGGGCATACACGCATGTTTTCAAACAGAATCGATGAGAAGCAAGGGGACTGAATTCTTGTCATTAAATGCACTTCTTCGGTTGTTCTCTATCGGGCATACACGCATGTTTTCAAACAGAAACGATGAGAAGGAAGGGGACTGAATTCTTGTCATTAAATGCACTTCTTCGGTTGTTCTCTATCGGGGATACCCGCGTGTTTTCAAACAGAAACGATGAGAAGGGAGGGGACTGAATTCTTGTCATTAAATGCACTTCTTTAATTGTTCTCTATCGGGGATACACGCGTGTTTTCAAACAGAAACGATGAGAAGGAAGGGGACAGAATTCTTGTCATTAAATGCAGTTCTTCAGTTGTTCTCTATCGGGGATACACGCATGTTTTCAAACAGAGACGATGAGAAGGAAGGGGACTGAATTCTTGTCTTTAAATGCACTTCTTCAGTTGTTCTCTATCGGCGATACACGCATGTTTTCAAACAGAAACGATGAGATGGAAGGGGACTGAATTGTTGTCATTAAATGCACTTCTACAATTGTTCTCTATCGGGGATACACGCGTGCTTTCAAACAGAGACGATGAGAGGAAGCGGACTGAATTCTTGTCTTTAAATGCACTTCTTCAGTTGTTCTCTATAGGGGATACTCGCATGTTTTCAAACAGAAACGATGAGAAGGAAGGGCACTGAATCCTTGTAATTAAATGCACTTCTTCAGTTGTTCTCTATCGGGGATACACGCATGTTTTCAAACAGCAACGATAAGAAGGAAGGGGACTGAATTCTTGTCAATAAATGCACTTCTTCAGTTGTTCTCTATCTGGGATACACGCATGTTTTCAAACAGAAACGATGAGAAGGAAGGGGACTGAATTCTTGTCGTTAAATGCACTTCTTCAGTTGTTCTCTATCGGGGATACACGCATGTTTTCAAACAGAAACGATGAGAAGGAAGGGGACTGAATTCTTGTCATTAAATGCACTTCTTCAGTTGTTCTCTATCGGGGATACACGCATGTTTTCAAACAGAAACGATGAGAAGGAAGGGGACTGAATTCTTGTCATTAAATGCACTTCTTCAGTTGTTCTCTATCGGGGATACACGCATGTTTTCAAACAGAAACGATAAGAAGGAAGGGGACTGAATTATTGTCGTTAAATGCACTTCTTCGGTTGTTTCTATCGGGCATACACGCATGTTTTCAAACAGAATCGATGAGAAGCAAGGGGACTGAATTCTTGTCATTAAATGCACTTCTTCGGTTGTTCTCTATCGGGGATACACGCATGTTTTCAAACAGAAACGATGAGAAGGAAGGGGACTGAATTATTGTCATTAAATGCACTTCTTCAGTTGTTCTCTATCGGGGATACACGCATGTTTTCAAACAGAAACGATAAGAAGGAAGGGGACTGAATTATTGTCATTAAATGCACTTCTTCGGTTGTTCTCTATCGGGGATACCCGCGTGTTTTCAAACAGAAACGATGAGAAGGGAGGGGACTGAATTCTTGGCATTAAATGCACTTCTTCAATTGCTCTCTATCGGGGATACACGCGTGTTTTCAAACAGAAACGATGAGAAGGAAGGGGACTGAATTCTTGTCATTAAATGCACTTCTTCAGTTGTTCTCTATCGGGGATACACGCATGTTTTCAAACGAGACGATGAGAAGGAAGGTGACTGAATTCTTGTCATTAAATGCACTTCTTCAGTTGTTCTCTATCGGGGATACACGTATGTTTTCAAACAGAAACGATGAGAAGGAAGGGGACTGAATTCTTGTCATTAAATGCACTTCTTCAGTTGTTCTCTATCGGGGATACACGCATGTTTTCAAACAGAAACGATGAGAAGGAAGGGGACTGAATTCTTGTCATTAAATGCACTTCTTCAGTTGTTCTCTATCGGGGATACACGCATGTTTTCAAACAGAAACGATGAGAAGGAAGGGGACTGAATTCTTGTCATTAAATGCAGTTCTTCAGTTGTTCTCTATCGGGGATACACGCATGTTTTCAAACAGAACGATGAGAAGGAAGGGGACTGAATTCTTGTCATTAAATGAACTTCTTCAGTTGTTCTCTATCGGCGATACACGCATGTTTTCAAACAGAAACGATGAGATGGAAGGGGACTGAATTGTTGTCATTAAATGCACTTCTTCAGTTGTTCTCTATCAGGATACACGCATGTTTTCAAACAGAAACGATGAGAAGGAAGGGGACTGAATTCTTGTCATTAAATGCAGTTCTTCAGTTGTTCTCTATCGGGGATACACGCATGTTTTCAAACATAGACGATGAGAAGGAAGGGGACTGAATTCTTGTCTTTAAATGCACTCTTCAGTTGTTCTCTATCGGCGATACACGCATGTTTTCAAACAGAAACGATGAGATGGAAGGGGACTGAATTCTTGTCATTAAATGCACTCCTTCAGTTGTTCTCTATCGAGGATACACGCATGTTTTCAAACAGAAGCGATAAGAAGGAAGGGGACTGAATTCTTCTCATTAAATGCACTTCTTCAGTTGTTCTCTATCGGGCATACACGCGTGTTTTCAAACAGAAACGATGAGAAGCAAGGGGACTGAATTCTTGTCATTAAATGCACTTCTTCGGTTGTTCTCTATCGGGCATACACGCATGTTTTCAAACAGAAACGATGAGAAGGAAGGGGACTGAATTCTTGTCATTAAATGCACTTCTTCGGTTGTTCTCTATCGGGGATACCCGCGTGTTTTCAAACAGAAACGATGAGAAGGGAGGGGACTGAATTCTTGTCAATAAATGCACTTCTTGAATTGTTCTCTATCGGGGATACACGCGTGTTTTCAAACAGAAACGATGAGAAGGAAGGGGACTGAATTCTTGTCATTAAATGCAGTTCTTCAGTTGTTCTCTATCGGGGATACACGCATTTGGTAACATTATTATGTGGTTCTTAATATGATCGTTACCGAACTCGATGTAAAATTTATCAATTTTATTCTTCATGTTTTCGCATCGGAACACGCAGTATTTTTTTGGTTTTAATGAAGATACGCGGCTTGCGCTGCTTCTAGGCGGCCAGTGGGAGCGAGGTTCAAATGTTCAAACCGTGCCGTTAGCAAGCTCGTCCGGGTTGCAGGCTGGAGGCACTGTACTGGAGGTGTTGTGGTGTGATGTTACAATTGTGAGCGAGTTTCGGAAGTTCATAATTGGCCACTGTGTGGAGCTAAGATGGCTACAAGCGGCAAATGGTTATTTGTTTGACTGCTTGTGAGTGTAGCTGGCAGAAACGATACCACACTGGAACCAGACTGTTTAGGGTTGACTGTACGCAGAAGTGCTAAAAAATGTGGATGTCATCACGCACATTTCGACGAAATGTCAGTGCCCCCTGAGTGAGAGCCTGCAAGCAATACGTTCCAAGGTACAGCGGCAAAACTAACAATGTGACGGCAACCAGGGTAGCCTCAGTCCAACATCGATCCAATCCTCTTGGAACCATAGGTCGGCGCGATCATGATCGCGGCAGCCTTGCCAGTGCTTCGTGATCGCACTCATGATCGCGATCATCAGGCTTTGATAAGGCATTGTGATCATGATTGCGCCGACCTATGCTTGGAACACGGCGCGTTTCTATCCTGCAATTCTCAAACAAGTGGTTCGCATGTCAGGGACATTTATCGTGATGGTTCCGGTGAAGCTTCAGAAGGAGAAATACATGTGTTACATCAGTGAGGGCCAGATATGGCTCATTTGAGCAACGCTTGTACGGAACAGGCGTTACCGATCGCAAAGTGCCGATGACTAAAGTGCATGGACGCTTGTACAGATGTTCAGTCAGAGTACAATTCTGAAGGAGGCTCTCCACTGACATACATGGACTTGACAAACGTTCAAGGTAAATTAATCTTCACTACCACAATTTGGGAATTGTTGAGAGTAGCGAATAATGTGTCAGTACATTGTTCTTTGTAGAAAATTCTGTCACGCCAACTTCTGCACCATGACTGTTCCCCCACACTGAAAGACCTGGCCGTTGCATGTGAAGTGATACATTGTTAGAGAACACGATCACTCCTTGTTGAAAATAGAAGAAATGCTGTCACGCTGTCTCTGCTGCTGCATCAAAAAGCGCAGACCAATCCAGGATGTGCGGTACGTCTCTACCTACGTGGTAACCTGATTGATTAAAAAAAATGATACCCTTATTGTCACTGTATGATTCATTCCACTGTTTTGTGGCCTTACATTGAACTTGTTGTGCTTTAGCGCTGGTAAAATTACAGACATTCGTCATGCAGTGAATGAAGCTGGGCATCCGGACCTTAAATTTTCCATCGGGGTACGCAGAGCCCCGATGTATTTCCAGCCAAACAAAACGCTTTTGAACATGGTTTCAGCATGGTCGTCAAGCAAATCCAACCCAAATTTCAGAACCGCTGGATGACCTTGATAGTTTATGTGCTTCATATCGCTTTCGACATTGTCACACATAGTCCCACACAGTCCGCCAAGTATACAACGATGCAGTGGAAGGCGCGGGAAATGGATGAGCGTCTACTTGAGCGAGTGAGGCAGTCAGCCCAGCTGTATGCCTCAGTCCCAGCCAATAAGGCAACCAGACGCGCAAACTCCACAGTATGGTAAGCCAATAGAGATGCCCCCGAACGATATTGTGATGCGTTGAGTGTTGCATGGTGAACTAACTACAAAGCAAACCGTTTCAGCTGTGCGTATCCCAAGCAGAAATCAACAAGATGAGCGGACTCTCCCCCGTACTGCTTTAAGTTTTAATTAAGTTTATATTCTTACTGCTTAAGTTTATATTCTGCACATCGTAGGAACATTTTCCTGTAGGTTAGAAGTGCATTACATATCATAACTCCGTAGTCGTCATCAAAAAGAAAAAAAAGAACGCGTACTATACCAAGCATACGATTCCCTTTGTCATTAATTTCTTCCCTTTTCTTTCTCCCAGGTATTGTGCATGAGTAGCTGGTGCTCTTAACGAGTGCCTACATCTCCATTTTTGTTCTTTGTCATTCTATTCATGTTGCACATATTTCCAAATCTGTAAAAACATTTCTAACACTCTATAGTCATGAAACAATCCTGTGCTTTGACGTAAAGAATGTCATCTCCTGTTTAGAAGCCAACGTCTTGCGCACGTCAGCGGAGCAGATGCTTGGCACATCGGTCACAGGTATGTAGCTTTCAACATTTTCCTTTATTTTGTGGCAGATTGCACCTTTTGTACGTTGTTTCTTCTTCTAGGTCTTAGGGTGTTAATACGTGCTTCTCGAGTGCCGTCTCAGGAGATCTCCCCACATCGGAAGTATATACATCCACCTTGCTTCCTTGCTTCAAGCGATAGGGCACAAAGCAATTTATATAATTTACTTTAGCTTTTATAGCTGAAGTGCTCAGAATGGTGCATACCATGATGCTTATCAGGAGCACCACACTGCGCGACTTGACCTCGTATTGGCCAAGTTAACAACGGCACCAACGGAAGGACCTGCAGAAAATGACATCTTGAGGGAGCCATTCTAATATCATCAAAAGCTTCTGCGATTCGATGTCTCTCTTTACCATCACAAAGGCTATAATTGGTACGTTCTGCACAATCCACGCGCATTGTCTACATGTATTTGGGATAAGGTTGTGCGTAAAGTTCTGTTTTCGTCAGTTGAGTAGCTCAGGGCTTTTCTTAATGTTGCGGGGGCACGTTCTTCTGAGATGCGGGGGCAGTGACGAAAGGGACACCACTAGACTGATTTTGTGTCAACTGATGTCAGAGGATGTCGCAGAGAACTTCAGTTACAAGGGTCGTAATGGGGGAAAAAAAGAACTCCAGCGCCCTCAATCTGTGGCAAGATTGTCGATCGTATGTGGTTTACTCTGCATACTAAAGCGCTTTTAACACTCAAATCATCCATTTGCAGCCTTGAAACTATCTTGTCCTGTTCGCATGCATGCTCAAACGCCTAGAATGTTGCCCGCTCGAAGGTTCATCCAATGCATAAATTTGTGGATGGATTATTTGCCTCCTGTAACTCTGTTTTCTGTCGTGGGGTTTAATATCCGCAGTGGTACGTAATACTTTCTTGAGTACTACAGTAATAATAAAATTGTAATAATAGAGATGTTATTAATAAAGCTATAACAAAGTAATTGCAGGTAATAAAGTATTGAGTACTGCATCCACTGTAGTACCATTTTTTTTCTTTCCTAGAGATCTCTATGGAAAAGAACGTTTATGCAGGCGAGTTGCAATGCGATACTTTTTTCGCAGCCGAGTAGATCTGCTTGCCAAAAGTGCAGAGGGGAGTTATAGTGTGATATTTTCTGGAGCAGAGTTTATCCAATTGAAGTACTGTACACAATATTTCCTTGTGATCTGACTTGAAACGTTGTTCCTGGAAACTCTTTTATGCGAGGGGAAAATCGAAATCTTTTGTGGTGTACAGTATGTCTCAGCTACGTATGATGGAACAAAGGAATGTAACAAGAAAATGCGATAAGTGTTGTATATCAAGAACAGTTGTTGGTTGTTTCGAAAAGTAGTATGCTTTGTTCACATGTATATTTTCCTTGAGACAAATTAAGTGTGAGTAATTTGTACTATCTCGAATAATTTATTTTTGGGCCGAGCTGTAAGTTCGAAGGTTGCACGCTGTCTTGAGTAAACACATATTGCTTGTGTTTCCTGCAATGCATGCCTTGCGTAGATGATGTTCGCAGCAAAAAGATCGCGAAATTACCACAATACGAAATAATATCAGAAGTGACAATCAGTTTTACTTTTTTTACGTTTTTATCATTACTCGGGTGGCCAAGTTGTGTGTTTTTCGGAGTTTTTTCGGGGATTGGCATTCCTACCGGGAACGAACGCATCGCCCCAATGCGTGGTTCGGGGTTCATCGCAGGTATGGATTTTGGTTTGCTGGGTAAGGACATCCTGTGGATGTCCATTATGATCCAGGTGCTGTCAACATGGACTGCATGTGGACATTCAAACAAGCATCTATTTCCTTCCCATGAGACATCCACATGATTTTTTTTTACCATTCTGGGAGATTTTACGTACAGGTATTACAGCCCCAGTAATGACAGTACAGTGTACCTTAGCTTTACTTTAGCTTTATTATAGACTATTTAATGGGTATAAACAGCATACATTTCACAATATATGTAAACGTACAGTCTGACAGTGTTATGCAGCACAGTGCAGTTCTTCGTTTGGTGCACCCGTTCGCGAATTATTTAGCCCGGGGATCTAAGTGAGACACCCGGTATAGTTTGAATTATCCTTCACCCAATTTCATTCTGACATTTTATTCTATACAAGTCTACTATTGTACACTTTCATCTCAATTTTAATATTTGCCTCATTCATATTCTTCACATTCCAAACTTCTTTGCAAACTTCGTATTTCAAATGAACAGCTTCAAATACAGTTATCATACAGTTATTACACCTTTGTTTGAAAGCCCCAATGAAAATGTTGACACATTTTACCTAAATAGCCATCAGTGGTCATAGTAGCGAAGCTGTAGCAGACGCATGTAGCGCTGAGAACTATACTTACCGATACTGTTTAAAACAAAAAAAAAGCTCCCTGTGCATAAGCTGTGCTCATTCTACAGTTGCTCTCGCCAGCTTTTTTTCTCGGGCTTTAGCATGTCGCAACCATGCCTTGATATGAGTCTCCACTTCCACCTTGTTTGCTGTGGACGTTTTTGTGTTTGCTCGTACAGCCCCTGAAATGAACGATAACCTGATTCACCAATTGGCACGTGGCGCATTCTAACAAATTATGCTACAGCTAACTAGTTAAGTACAAATGCTTAAGACGAATGCACCATTTTTAATATGTGGCGACGTGGTTTCCGTTTCCATGTGCTTCTACTAATGTCCTGCATTTACTTGCTTTTTGGTATTCATCTTATGTTTCAAGCATGGTTTTTACTGCTTCTGTTTGCACAAATTTTTGGGTGTGCGTTTGATACATGCAATGTGACCCAGGAAACAGGCCTTGTCATTCACTACTGTTTTGCGCTTCTTGAGCTACTATGAGCTACTATGCGCTTCTTGAGCTTAGTGCAGCCATCCTACATTAAAGCTCTCTGTTATTGTTCCTGGGTCATATCCGTACATTTTTTTATGCAAAAACCCGGGAACCGTAGTCAAACTCATTGGTGGGAACCGTAAATCTAAGAACAGAAAAAATGGTAGCAGCGTCAGCATGGTACCGGTATGAATGTTCCGCCTATTTTAAGCCAGTACGACAGCCACGCATGCCCTGTGCGTTCTGAGGGAAATGGTCGACTAGGCACATGTAGGACCATAAGCACACTTACAACTATAGTACATACAGTACAATCAGCACTTGATGTTCTCTAGCAAAAATGCCCTTCTTTTTAGTTCAAAGATGTACGGTTCTCACTGATGCAGTAAAGACTTGGACATTGCACTGTGATGGAGATGGCATTTGAAGGTATGGTATACGTACTGAAAATCATGCTGGGGAACTTGAGCACTGCGAATTTTCGTTCCGTTTCTGGCGGATCCAGCTGTACTGTTCCGCCAAGGAGTCTGTCAATATGTAGCACAGGATGTTCCGTGTTGCGTGGCCAACATCATTACCCCCAAGGCGACATAGTTCGTCTATCTACATTTGGGGAGAGCAACAAAGATATTAGATGAGTACCAATGAACTACATTATTGATAGCGAAATGCGCACCAGCTTTATCAACCGCATAGGTACACCACATGGAATGCTTTTTGTGGGATACAGTCTTGCATAAAAAATTGCTTATCCATTTCATACTAGGATAATGTTAAGACATATAATATGCACTACTTTAGCATTATTTAGTGTCCTTAAGTTTTCTGTACAATATGCATAGTTCTACTATGCATCCTCTACGTTCAAATTCCATATTGACATGAAGGCATGTAGGTTATTAACCTTGACTGCGAATATACTTCAATAATGCTAGAAAGATTGCTCACCAGTTGCGCTGTCTTGCTCTCGTTCAGGGTGCTGTCAAATGCCTCAAGGTGTTCAGTGGTAGTGAAATGTGCTTGAATCATGGACGGACAATGCTCAAGAACGCGGGTGTGTCGAGAACACAGTCCTCCAATACTTCACCGTGTTGAAGCTGGGTTAGGCGCACCATATGCAGCAGCCTCGTGGCCTGCCGTTGAAACTCTGTATGACAAGGCAGAGCACCATTATAGGGTGGTTCCATAAGTTTGCGGCCCGAGGTAAAAAATGCGCGCGAATTTGAAAATGCGATTAAGGACGTGTGGCGCCATCTGCTGGAGGGCCGGAGCACCACCCTCAACCCTCTCCATGCTTTTGTCGGTTGAAGAGCGGCATTTCAAACAGCCAGGGTGCACTCTTCAGCTAAAATGGAAAAAAATCGAGTACCGCGCTGTGATAAAATTGTTGACAAAAGAGGGACTTTCGCCTAAAGAAATTAAAGCGCGACTGGACAACGTGTACAGGGAAGCCTCTCCGTCGTACACAACGGTAAAAGACTGGGCTAAGCAGTTTCGACTGGGGCGAGAGTCCATTGATGATGATCCACGCGATGGTTGTCCAGTGGAAGTGGTGACACAAGAAAATTTGTCTCTTGTCGAGAGGAAGTGCTGAGCAACAGGCGTCTGAAGGTGAGGGAAATCTCAGAAAGGCTGGGGCTTTCCAAAACTGCCGTTTTTCGCATCATCGGCAAGGGCTTTCACATTAAAAATGTCAGGTCAGTGCGTGATGGGCGCCACGACTTCTCTCGTCAGTTCAAAAACAACAGTGCGTCGTCTGTGCCAAACAGTTTTTCTAGCTCTGTCAAGAGAACGAAGAAGAAATATTGAAGTGAACTGTCACAGAGGATGAGACTATGGTGCTCTACTATGATCCCCTTTCGAAAAAGGTGTCGATGGACTGGCGCAAACCAGGAGAAGCACCCCCAAGGAAAGCCAAGGTTCCACAATCCACAAAGAAGATCGTGGCAACAATATTTTGGGATTGTCACGGGATCCTCTTCATCCACTTCAAAGAGAGGAACACCACAGTGAATGCGACTTATTATGCTTCACTCCTGCATCGACTGCGAGACGCCATCAAGGAAAAGACGCGCGGCAGGTTGAGTCGAGGTGTCCGGTTGCTCCAGGACAATGCCCCCGTCAATACGGCTTCTGTTGCCAAGGCTGCACTGAAGGAGTGCTGCTTTGAAGAAACCCACCACCCACCCTACAGTCCAGACTTGGCACTGAGTGACTACTTCCTGTTCTCAAACTTGAAGAGGGATCTCAGAGGACGGAGATTTCAAAGCGATAGTGAGGTGCAAGAGGCAGTTTTCCAGCATTTTGCGGACAAAACTTCGGATTATTTTTTCAAGGGTATAAGGATGCTGGTTGAAAGGTGTCAAAAGTGCATCGAAGTTAAGGGTGACTTGTTTTGTCTCTATGACTATTAAAAGTTGGTCGGGCCGGAAACTTATGGAACCACCCGTATTTGTAACTGTGGCGGTGCAACATTGTGATCACCGCAAGACGTGATGTTTTTACATCAAACCTGCCGTGTAGTTTTAACCAGAGTGTCGAACCAAAACTTGCATTGCTTCAGTTCAGGTTCGCAGACATTTGTAGATAAAGGCTCGATGATTCCATGTCTTACGGTGTTTCCAACGAGAATTGCACATACTGTGGATGACCGAAGCTTTAAGGTAAAGGTCAAGTAGATGTGTTTATGCCTAATATAGGAGGGACTTGGGAACGATTGGTATGTCACACAGCTCTGAAAAATTGCGTTAACAAGAGCATAAAAGTACTTGGTATGCCTTACATGAATGCAAGCACAGTACAAGTCCACCATGACTGACCATAGTCTGCGAAAGATTACTTACAGTAGCACGTAGTGTAGTTACTGATGACATCTCTCCCGAGAAACCGAAACTGTAGCGCATGTTTATTCATTAATGTTGTCGCGTGACTCCAGAGAGCAGAGAGAGAGAGAGAGATTATATGTTTAATGACAGCAGAAAGGAGTGAGACTTTTGTGTTTTACTGTTATCCACTACATGTTGCTGAACATTAGAATGTATTGAAAACTAACACAAATAATGACATAGCCATTTCGGAGCGCAGCTGTTGCACATATTTCCGTATTTGAAAAAAACTCTATTTAAACCGGTAACCAAGTCTCAGTTTTTGGTTCTCATGTGGTTCAGTTCCAGCACTACACTGCCAATATGGGTATGGTTCGTTCAGGAAATTGCGGGGTTTTTTTTCGGTTCTCGCTTCGCGTCGACACCCTGGTTTTAATAGAAGTATTAGATCTCACAATACAATATACAAGCTGGTGTGGCAAGCTTTACACTTAAGCTAGACACAAAACAAATTTTAGCTGATGTATCATGCATATGTACCTTCGTGCGGCGCAACCTTCTGTTTCCGTGATTGCTGCAGGCTGCCCTCTCCTGCTAAGAGGTCGACTGAGCACAAAACAAATGAAAAGCCTACTTCAGTAAGAACTATACGAGAAACTAGAGTCGACTATTCGAAACACGATGATGATGATTCTGATGACTCGGATTTTATTGGCACATTTGCAACTAAGGCCATAATATTCAAACCTACAAAACACATTAATAACACACATTAATAACCTACAAAACCTACCTACAAAACACACCTACAAAATAACCTACAAAACACATTGATAACCAAAATTATGCTGCAGACATTAACAGCAGATGCCAAATTAGTTTTTATTACCAGAAACACTGAAGCGACGAAACTCACGCTGAACAAATGTGCAGTTCAGTCGAGATAAGCGAAGTGCACTGGTGCCACCGAAATGGTGAAGCATTGGGCAAAAAAATGACTAAATATCCACGAGCTTGCATGCAGGGCCTGGGCTGAGGCACGCATCAGTTGAACCTCTATCAGTCTCATTCTGATCCATATCCCAGCTTATTGGTATGCATGTTTATCGTTTACTTAAGGCTAGCCCACTTCTCCATGCTTCGTCTGACAATTATTACAAAAAACATGGATAGAAATAGCAAAATAACAAGTCACATATTTCTAGCTATCTCCCTTGCAATTGCTGGTTAAAAGTTCTGCTTGCTTATGCGAAAATATAGGAAAACATATTGTTCCACGCTTGCTGGCAGTGAACAGAAAACGTTACCTTGTTACCACTAAAACTTTGTTATTTTCATGCCATTAGTGGCCTAATACGCTATAAATAATGCATTGATATACCCAAACACCCGAACAATATTTTAAAACGGCTGGTCCAGTGTAGAGAAGCATCAATCGGAATTATGTTGCTTTCCATCTGTCTAATTCAGTTATGGGGGCCTCGATTTCCTAGACAATTCGCGGGGAATATAATCATGAAGAGAAAGATTGAACTCTGAAAGCTTGTGTCGGTCAGCTGGCCCAAGCGCACACCTAGGACCATGAACCCACAGGTTCAAACGTTTCCGCATGACCCCCAAACAGGTTAAATGCATGTCAAGACTGATGTTTCCCTGTGATGGTCTTCGTCATGCTGTTTCCGAAAGCTGGCATCGGTTTGTAAAGGTGCGTCATTTTGGAGGAAGCATACTCGACTCGCCTTGTGCACTCCTTCAACAGTACACTTTGGACATCCTGACATCGCATTGTGACTTTGATACCAAATACGAATGAACGTGCTGGAGCGTCACATATAATGCTGTCAACTATGACAGAGTGATGTTGTCCATTCAGGGTTATACCTCCATCTTGCAGTTCCTGCAAATCGTGTACCAGAGGCGTGAGAAACTCATTCGACGACGACGTACACACAGTAGACTCCAACAAGGAAAATTTGCTGATTCTCTCCAACCTTAGGTAGGCACTGTATGGGCCAAAGTTGACTTTTCGAACTTTTGCTAATGGGAAGTCCGTCCACATTGAACTGAATTGGAATAATGGATGGTACATCCGTTCTCTGTGCGAGAGTGGAATGAATGCCGCCAGACACACCAAAATGGCAATACTTGCCATTTCCCATTGGCACAAGCTTCGTTCCTGGAGACCACGGAGTACGCAACAGCGCTCGAGCATCTGAAGGAAAGCCAGGTGTGAGATCGGAGAACCTTCGAAAGGGCGCTCACTGCGGTCTGCGTCACATTGCGTGTGACGGCAAAGACTCTATAATTTCTCCAAGAAGAACGTCAGTGTCATCTATGACACCAGGTGTGACGCTGGGTGTGCCGGTGTCTTTAAACTGCATACCATTGGGAAAATGTTCCAGTGCGGCTGTCCTAGCATGCCCACATCCATCTAGTAGAGCTTCGCTATGTTCTGCTATCACCCGCGGAGGAGATGGAGCACGAGTATCAGTGACACTCGATGACAACGAATCGTCTTCAGAAACGTCTAAAACGTTCCCGTCAGCGGTTTCCACAGACGTGTCGACCACGACATGCGAACTACTCGTCGACGCTGTTGGGTTAGCATAGTCACCGAAAACGGCGATGAAACGCTCACTCTGCCGGTGTGCTGCATTATGAGTGTAACGTTTGTCCTTCCCTTTCGGCATTTTAGTGCCACTTGCAACCGCCAAGGCACCAAGACACACTACGAAAGCTTAAGGATAGCACCTAAACTGCAGCGAAACGCGGAGCAGCGAGACGCGACAAGCGAACTCAGCAGAACATAATCCTTCGTAAAATCCTATATCACGAAGGAAACAGAAAAAAAAAACATGGAAATGCGTGACAATTACCTTCTACAGTGCTCCCCACCGTACGTCGTACAAAAGAAGCGACCCCTGGAAGCGGCGCGGCAAAACGTGCAAGTCCAACGAGGCGGCGAATGATGATTGTGGGAATGATGATGACAATCGTGTCGACAGCAATGCCGGTAACTTGGTAGCACAAGCACTACTTTCGCTGGAACTGCGGAGTGCGGAGGACCCAGGGGGATCGCAAAGAGATCGGCTTCCTGGGTGGATAACGTTGGGGAAACGAGTTTTGACTCCATAAAAATGCTTTGTTAATAAGAGGATACAATTCCTCTAGGATTCAATGCATACATGTTCCGGATACTCATTCAACACTCGCTTTCGAATAACGACAATGTTATGCTTTCGTATGTTGAAAGCGCCTCGTAGAACGGAAATAAATGATGTTTAAATGGATTACGACCGATCTATATTAGGTCTCATGAATCAAATTTACCTTAAGGATATGTCTAAGCGACGTCAACAAAGGGACGTCATTTTCCCAGCCACATGCGTACGTCTAAGAGACGTCACCTCATGGAGGTTATTTTTGCGATGACAAGCGGACATCTCATAGACATCCAAGATGGACGAGGATATTTGAACCAGTTTTGGACGTCCATGGGACGTTTATGGTTTATTGGGTGGAGCGGTGAACGTTGAGCGGTCCCGGAGGGCCGATATGCTGGAGAGCTTAGCAAACCGTGGCTTCACTCCACTCTGCCGTCTTCAGATATTTGCACTTGGCAGTATCCGGAATCCAGATCATAACTTGTAAAATATCGCTTGTTGTATAAACGACCTATAGCCCGTCGTCAATTAAAGGCATATCGTTCCTCTTGTGCGGTGGTCCACATAAAGCCGTTTTTCTCCTGTCTTCTTCGTTATGAGCAGGATCGCGCTCGCAAAATTTGAGCTGGACTCCAACAGGATGCCTGCGTCTTTCAACTCGTAAACTGTGCTGCGTACATCTTGCTCCGTATGTGAAATGTGAATATGGTTGGTGAGGAATATCGCTGCTCGTGTTCTGTACAATGATACACTTATCCCTGCCGCAGCTGAAGCAAAACAGGCGCTAAGTGCTAAAAGTTAGTTGAGATTCTGGTATGCGCCTATGTCAAGATCAGTTGCAGTGATGATACAATCCCGCGTTACACCCTCGTTGCAGACAATAGGGTTTGATTCGGAGGCCACATCGTCCTCCATGCGCCAGGTTCCATGAGCACGACCCTCTCGCCTTCGTTAACACGTAGTTCCTGGTCGGAGACGGTAACGAGTCGTCGTTTTTATTCGTCGTGCTTTTACAGGATGCCGCCCAAAATTCACTGTTCATGATCGGCTTGGTGAGGTCACCGCGGTTTCTTTCGCCCACCAGCTAACATGTCTGGGAGAAAGTGTTGGAATGTGGGTACGTTGAAGACTTCTTTAGGCGTGTCGCAAATTTTACCGCTCTTCGAATATGCGAAGGGTGTTCCTCTATCGAGCTAAGGCGACGTATCGTTGCTCGGTGAGTGAATGTTTGATAAGTAGGGTTTCAAACTGGACATTGTCACGACTTAAAGTGTAGCTGTATCCACTTCGAGGCGCATACGTACGTCCCAAATCTGCCGTCTTTCCCGCACCGTAACCATTAAGAAATAATTGCGTGCCCGGAGTGTCGTCCCAACGCCTCCGCATCACTCTTAGGTAGTGCCTCGCACTGATTTCCCATGTCAATGAATGATTTCACTTCTTTCCCGTTGAGCAGTGCGGTCAAAAAATACTCTGTCGAGGATGAGTTATTAACATCTTTACCGGAGCGCTGGTGCGGGACCCCAGGTATGTGGTTTACTTGTCATAATTGTTTCTATTTCTGTGCCACTGTCTTCGATGTCAGCACTGTCATAGGCTTCGAACCATGTTTCTTCGCACAGGCTTCATCTTAGTGACCCGTTTCATTACACGTCTCAAAACCTGGTTTTCGTTGCGGTTTGGGTGATACTCGGAGCAGTTGAAAGAAAGGGACTCGCCTT
Organism: Ornithodoros turicata; assembly: GCF_037126465.1. Classification (NCBI taxonomy): domain Eukaryota; kingdom Metazoa; phylum Arthropoda; class Arachnida; order Ixodida; family Argasidae; genus Ornithodoros; species Ornithodoros turicata. Next base: position 227,625 of record NW_026999315.1, read on the forward strand.
TACCGTTGAACCCTGGTGTCTTCGTTTTTTCGGGTGATTCCCCATGCCGTTTTCTTTCTTCACCTGATAGAGTGATGGAGTGCCTTTGCCGAAATCACGCACACTTAAGGGTCATGCACGGTGATGATGTAGTCGATGTAAGCCACATCGTATAATTTACTGCGACCAGCCATTGCGAGTGTAAAAGCCCGGTTAGACTTTTCAGTTAGACTTCTTGTTCACGCCTTTTCTTCTCCAAGCAGGTGTTGAAATTCCACGCTGGAGGGGAAAGACCCTAGAGTTCCTCCTCCCACTCGATCCATAATTGCCGGGCAGTGTGCGGACCTCCGCACCAAGTCTTTTCGACTCCGTCTAGTTTCGTAGGCGCGGAACGTTTTTCGTTCCATTCGTATGCCTCTGTGAGATCGTCACTTTCCAAAGCTTGCACGTTCTAGAATGTCTTTTTCGAGGGGTGAAACGCTGGCGGTTTGGGTGGTCAATCATCCGTCCCTGCGACCGCGCGCATTTTGACTCCGATCTTCACATCGAAGCTCGGGTGTCTGGACCAGCTGCGTAATTCCACTGATCGCTTCGCACAGCACCGCTTCGATAGCTGTCTGCATTATTTCTCTCAAAATTGAACAACAACAACAACTTTATTTTCGGCCTTGGAGAGTGGGGAGTTTCATCGCAACAGGCGATACTCTACCCCAGTGCTTGGTGGAATGGGGGGAATAAAATAACGTGCCCCTTTACAATAACGATCGAAGTCCGATGGTGTCCAGAAATGTCAGAAGACCTTTGAGCGCAGAGCGTTGCTGGGCTGGATTGGGCCAGGGACCAAGCAATTTCGGTAGGGAGAAAGGGCGAGAGTCCAGCTGACGAAGCTGAACTCAAAATTGAATATGCTCGCTGACCTCTGGTGTTCCAGTGTCTTGAGTGGTCTTCAGAGGAGCGTTGCCGCTCGCTGTTTCGTGTGCATGTCCGTTGCGCATCGTAGTGACGTGGTGACCTGTCTGCTGATCCGTCGTGTGGTCTACAGTGACAGAGTCGTCGTTGATGTTGTCGGTCGAGCTGTGATTACAGGCCGCCAAGTCCGTCTTTGCTGCGTCTCCTTACTACGTAATTCTCGTCCGCCTGCAGTCGCATGGCTTCGTTCCAGTTCTGTTGCAAGTGCACGCAGGTTGCGAACAATCCTAGCGCTTGTTTTCTATTGACCATTGCTAGCGCTCGTCTTCTGTCGGCCATTCATCGCGCCTGATTTGTATTGACCAACCCTAGCGCTTCTTCAAACTCTATCATTCCCACTCCTTGTCCTTATCTGCTTGGTGGATGAAGCTATGTGGTGACCATGATTGATACCTGATTGGTCCACACGCGTAAAGATGGACTTTACCACACAGCATACTCCTAGCCAACCATCATCTCAAATGATATCGTTATCTGCCTGCAGCAAACCAGTTCTTCTGTCGCCGAAGTTCGGCACGGATATGTCGGCAAAACACGTTCGCATGTCCCGTAACCAACTCCCACCTCATCAGCAATGTCTCCAATGGTTAAACGACGTCTCTCCTTACGAACCAGCTTTTCGATTTTGACAACCATATCGGGTGTCGTGCGGCTGAGGGGCATACCAGTGTGCTCGTCATTCTCAACAGAAGTCCGGTCGGCCTTGATCCTAGAATGCTATGCAAACACCAGTGTAGAGCTCATAGTCTATTTCTCCAACACTTGCAGGATCATGTCCAGTATCCCCGTACCATGCCTGCTAAGCTTTGTACAAAACTGCACACTCTCTGTTCCGTCTTCGGGTCCATCATGGAAAACGCCCATCGTCGAGCGGATTCTACGACATAAACGGACGTATCTTGTAAACGCGTGGTCCGTCGAGAGGAGTGTAATTTACCAGACTGACTCTCAACTTAAGCTAGTGCTGCCACCTGCCTTTGCAGTGTGACACTACAAGGCAAACAGTGGCAAATGCAACGATAGTCTCGAAAATTTTGGATCAAACATCGAATAGATGAGAGCGCTGGACCCAAAGGAATCGTGGAGGTGTGCCAGTGCCAGGGACCTTAGCAGTAATGCTTCGGTGTCTGAGCCCTTGAGGATTCCTGGGATTTGCCAGTGTAGTTTAAGTTGTCGCACTAGCAAGAGCGGCTTGACCCTCCGGATGGTGTAGACCCTCCAGTTTTCATCACGTGAGGGCACATAACGGTATCATTCGAGATTATTGTCGGATAGGGGCGTGCTATGCGGTGAAGCTCATTTCTAAGAGTGCACTTCTTGTAGATGGCAACAATGTTGTCACGACTAGCTTGGACGGGTGGCGAACTGTTATGGGCCTCACGGGTATCTTTTGAGTCTCGTTCCTAAACCGGTGGGTTCCGGTTTCGTAGCGGTTCGTGATGCCGCTATCTCTGAGGAACACACCAATCGCTTTAGTTGCTTTCCGTTGTCTAGTCAGGCACGAGCATGTACCAAGAAGCTTGCGGGGGCTGAACGAATGAGAGTCGAGCCTGGCAAAGTAGATTTGAAGTTGGGCCCTGTATCTCGCGTGCATTGAGCACTGGATGATAATGTGCATCTTGTGATCGGGAGTTTTTGCAGGCAGAGCACTTTGGAGATGGTGAAAACCACATTTAATAGAGAATTGTTTGGACATATAGTTTTCCCAGGCGGTTCCTGTGGATGATCTTTTGGAAAAGTCTCTCCAGGTTCCATGGGATGGATGCTCTCAGATCAGGATCAATGTACCACAGTTACTCAATCGTCTGCTCGAAGGTTTGTTTTCCAGAGCACTCTGGAACATTCTGTGGTCTTGCGTTTGAGGTACGCTGGAGTCGCCTTTGGTAAACGATATGGCGCTCTCCATTGTTTTCTTGAGTGCTTGTTTCGCCTTGCCGCGGCTTCATTTCCTGGTTTCAATACAGTGGAAGGGGACCCACTGGAGTGCTACATGGTGATCCAGTTCAGTGACATCATTGTAGGTCAGGAGCATTTTGTAGGCGTGGACGTTTCTGTCGCATTGCTTATCAATTGCTTGGATCGACGACTTCGAATCCGTACAAATGATCCATTCTTGTGGTGGGATTTCTTGGTATAGGGGCATAGGCTCTTCAGGATTCCATGGATTCGGCTGTGGTGGATGACATTCCCTGTGACAGCCTGTATTGTTTCGTCTTTTCATCTTGTGATGAAAACATGTCAGCACTCGACACGTCTGTACGAGGTTTGATCCAACATTTCCGGCACTGGCACTATCACTTCTGTAAAATCCTGGCTTCTGCCTGTAAGTGGCTACCACCTTCGAAGTTGTCCCACTCCGCATGTGTGTCGTGGGTAATACAAAATAACTGCTTTTTGCGTGTGTGGTGCTGCCCTTGCGCTGGCTGGTGTTACATGTGAGTTGCACTTCCTGTCCTATTGTAACTGTCTTCTGCTCGGCGGACGATGGGAGCAAGCAATCAACATTCAAGCTCCTACCTTCGCGTCAATTAGTGAGGTGCTTCCGTCCCTCTTCACCGAGACAGAGCCGACCGAGTTACGCAGGGATTTATTGCAACACTGTCGCTGGAATACCGATGGAAACTGTCTGGTAGTTACCTAGTGTTGCAAATTCATATTTACATGTTGCCATTTGAAATCAAGCGCAAATAACATCATTGGATTGGTATTGGAAACAAAGCAAGCGCTTTGTGAAGTGTAGCGTTGTTTTTGTAGGCTGTATCCCTTCGTTGCTGGATTCGTTTGTACACATTACAAATATAGACTGCCTAATATTTTGTTGTTCCTACTCGTGCTTGTTTTGATGTTCACGTTTTCGACCGGTACTGAGCCTTCTGCACTGATCTACAGCAGCGGCTGGCTCACCGTATTGCGTTCCATAGGAGGACTTATCCTACCAATGTTTCTTTCGCGCAAGAATTAGTTATGGGCATTTAGTGCTCAGCAAGCTCAGTATCAATCTGAACATTGTACTAACAACAAGCGTGTCTGCACAAACTTAAAGGTCAGATATACAGATTTTGATGTGCCGCAGAACCGAGCGATACTCGCGGTGTGTGTTCATTAGCGAACACTGAATATGTGTGCGAAATATATTGGTCCAACTGTTCGTAGTTTTTGAAAACATTTTTTTTTTAGTTCCCACGCCCGCCCGTCAGACCGTCGGCAAACCCTGCGCACTGGGGCACCGACGTCACTGCTCTCGGTTTTGTTCGGTCTCGGTCTGTTCTCTGTCTTTGGCTTGGCATGAAGTCTTGGCTTGGCTGCTTGGCTTCTTTCGTTTCGTCCTCTGTGCATCGTACATAAGCGGACAGCTGTTATGTTATTGCTAAGCTGGAAACAAAGCATGTGAATATTTTTTTGGCACGGCGTCGTTTGGGAAGTGCACTTCCTTGTTCTGACCTTGCCTTTTGTGGACTGGAGCGATATGATACGCGATATGCCACGGCGAAGTTGAAGAAAACGTCACGCTGCTCCGTTTTAGAACAATTCATCGGAACATTCAAGTGTTACCTATTATAAGCTGCCAAAAGACCAAGCGGTGCGACAGTGGTGCCTGCTTAGTTCCACACCAAAGATTTCGTCCACGAATGTTATCATAGGTTACGCGCGACTCCACAGCAATTTGGAATCTCGGCACGAAATCGTCTGATGAAAATCTGAGGCGACACACAAATTTTGAATGTGCTACGGAGGATCAAGGCAAAAACCGAGATCAAAAGGTAAGTCGAGGTTCAGATATAAAAATAGCAAGCTTCAGCAGCAAGATTGTGCAGCTGTCCTACTGCGCTAACTCTGATATAACCACAATTAACAACACAATAGTATTGATAAGTTTTGATGAAACAGGCTCTGGCTTGCATCTGGTGCACGAAGAAATTGCTGACACGTTAGTTGCAGTCTACTGCCACCAACAGGTATGACAATGTGATGTTATAATTTGAGTATTCACCTACGTTCCACTTTTCATGTGCGCTCTCATGCAGACATCTTGGCGCCACGCTTAAATCTTCCCTCAACGTTACAACCTGTGCTTTCAGGGTAGAAAACAAAGGTCGCCATTCCGATTAGCTGCTATCTCCCTGTTCAAGCACTTTTGCTGTCTGGACACTGGTGGCTGTGTTCACTGCCTTTGTTCTGAGAGCTAAGAATAATGGGAACTATTTATTTGTCACATCTTCACACTGGATGTGGCACTGGATTCACATGTAAGCTAAAATACCTGGATTCTTCAATACTTGTGTTGAACTTGGTGCATTACTGTGGGCAGTGCCACATTCATTACATTTCATGTGTGCATACATGCTATTCGATAGGCAAAAATACCTGAGCAGTGCTGTGTAGCTTTTTATCCAAAGACCATAATCTTACTGCAAAGTCACAGTACGTATGTAGTGCTACTGAAGACTAACGAGACCAGACAACAACATGGCGGTGGAATTGCCAGGTCAGAGCGAGAGCTCGGGCTGAGCGAGGCACGGCTATTTATTATTCGCGCCTTGATGTGATGGCGCTGGCAATGCCGCCACAGGGCCTCCCCCCTAGCCAAGCGCTGGAAGCTGGCGAATAGAAACGAGCTTGGGAGCCCAAGTGACTTGTCGGGGCGGTCTGAGTCGGGTAGACAGCCGAGGAGGCGACGGTGTGGGAAGAGTAGTTGGAGTAGTGAGCGGACAGCTTGCCGTGGAGGGTGAGTCGTAGAGTAGCTCCACGGAGAAGGAGGGCGGCAACGGTGGTACAGCGTCGACGTATGCCGGTTTAAGCCGTTCTAAGGCAACAGTGTCCTCGCGGCCGTTCAGCTGAATGGTGTAAAAGTTGGGTGAACGGCGCAACACGAGGTGAGGGCCTGTGTAGGGCGGTTGCAGGGGCTTCCGTACAGCGTCACAGCGCACAAAGACGTGTGTGCAGGAGGCGAGGTCGGGATGCTGGAAGGCCGAGGACACACGCGAGGGCCGAGATGTTGCTGGACGAAGGGCGGCCATAGTACGGCGGAGCCGCGAAACGTAGTCAGGTGGTGAGAGAGCAGTGCTGCCTGGCAACGGGCAAATGAGATCTCCGGGGAGGCGTAGGGACGTGCCGTATACCATCTCGGCGACGGAGCAGCCTATGTCAGGTTTGAAGGTGGAACGGATCCCCAGGAGCGCGAGCGGTATGACTTCTGGCCAGGGTGTTTCGGGAGCAGCCCGGAGGGCAACCTTGAGCTGTCGGTGGAAGCGCTCCACGAGGCCGTTTGACGCCGGGTGGTAGGCAGTCGTTCGAATCCGCTTGCAGCCCAGTGTGTTGACGAGTCTAGAGAAGAGGGCGGACTCGAACTGGGGACCTCGGTCTGACGTGATGATAGACGGTACACCGAAGCGCGACACCCAGGTGTTCAAGAGGGCGGCTGCAACTGTGGATGCAGTGGCGTCGGGTACCGGTACAGCCTCGGGCCAACGGGTGAAGCGGTCAATGATGGTGAAGATGTAACGATAGCCGGATGATATTGGGAGTGGTCCCACCAAGTCGATGTGGATGTGAGCGAAGCGGCTGTCTGGCGCGGGAAACTGAGAAGGATGGAGGCGGGTGTGCCTGTGAACCTTAGTCCGCTGACACGGAATGCAGGCTTGAACCCAGCGCTTGATGTCCTTGTTCATGAAGGGCCAGACGTAGCGCCGAGAAATGAGTTCTGGAGTTGCGCGTATGCCAGGATGGGACAATGAATGATAGGTCGAGAAGACTTCTCGTCGAAGTGCCGCCGGAACAAATGGGCGGGGTCGACCTTGTGACGTGTCGCACGCGACAGGCTGTGTAGCGCCTGGCAGGTCGACATCGTCTATGGTTAAGGAAGACTGACACTTCTGAAAGATGCGAGTTCTTGATCGGATGATTGGGCCTGAGCCAGTGCGTCGAGGAGCGAAGACTGACAGGATGTCCCAATGAAGCTGACGCGACTGAGAGCGTCCGCCACCACATTATCTGCACCACTGATGTGCTGAACGTCTGTGGTGAACTCCGAGATGAATGCGAGGTGGCGGGTCTCACGAGGGGTGTAGCTTGTGCTGCATGAAGAAAATGCGTAGACGAGGGGCTTATGATCGGTGAATACAGTGAATTGTCGGCCCTCCAAGAAATGGCGAAAGTGCTTGACGGTGAGATATATGGCCAGGAGCTCGCGACCGAAGGCACTGTAGCGAGTCTCCTGGGGCTTCATCTTGCGTGAAAAGAATGCTAGAGGGCGCCAAGCGCCAGAGATACGTTGTTGGAGGGCGGCGCCGACAGCTGTGCTGGATGCATCGACCATGATGGACGTTGGGGCGTCGTGTTGAGGATGGAATAGAAGGGACGACGAAGCGATTGCCTGTTTGATTGCCTGGAAGGCAGCTGCCGCTTCAGGGGTCCAAACCAGCACAGAGTGTTTCGAGCGCTTGGTGCAGAGCAGAGCCTCGAGGGGACTCAGTTTGGCTGCGCATGATGGCACAAAGCGCCTATAAAAATTCACCAGCCCCAAGAATTGTCGTAGTTTGTTCACGGAAACGGGCTGCGGGAAGTCTTGAATGGCAGCGACTCGGGATGGTAAAGGCATGATGCCCTGGCTGTTGACATGGTGGCCAAGGAAGTCGAGTTCTCCGACTCCGAATTCGCTCTTAGCGGCGTTGATAATGATGCCGCTCTGTTGTAAGCGGGTAAAGAGTGCCCGAAGATGATGTTCGTGCTCTGTTGGGGAGCGGCTTGCGACGAGGAGGTCATCCATGTACGCGTAGACAAATGGTAATCCGCGAATGATGTTGTCGATGAACCTCTGAAAAGTCTGGGCAGCGTTCCGCAAGCCAAAGGGCATTCGAAGGAACTCAAACAGGCCAAATGGGGTCGTAATGGCGGTTTTTGGTATATCCTCCTCTGCCATAGGAATCTGATGGTAAGCGTGGACGAGATCTATTTTCGAGAACGTGGTGGCGCCTTCCAGATGAGCTGAGAAGTCCAAGATGTGCGGGATGGGATAGCTGTCGGGGATGGTTGCTTTGTTCAATGCGCGATAATCGCCGCACGGGCGCCAGTCCCCGGTCTTCTTTGGCACGATGTGCAGCGGCGAAGCCCACGTACTGGATGATGGCCTGATGATACCAAGTTCAAGCATGTGGTCAAATTCTGCCTTTGCCACGCGGAACTTTTCGGGTGCGAGGCGCCGCGGGCGGAAGTGAACTGGTGGGCCACGGGTGGAAACGTGGTGAACAACGTCGTGTTGTACGGGTTTCGTCCAGTCGGGTGGTTGAGTCAACGCAGGGAAATCCTTCAGGATAGAGGCGAAGGGGACGTCCGGCGCAGTGCAAGATAGTACGCGGGATGGTGGTGCAGGGAGGTTAAGGCCGCAGACTGACAGGGACGTTGAGCGATCAATGAGGCGCCTGCCGTTGACGTCAACGAGCAGCTTGAAACTGTTGAGAAAATCTGCTCCGAGAATTGCTTGGGTGACGTCGGCGACAAGAAAAAGCCACTTAAAATCTCTTCGGAGCCCGATGTTGAGGGTTAGAGACCGTTGGCCGTAAACGGGTATGGTAGAGGCGTTGGCGGCTCTTAGGCTGAAGCACTGCTGTCGGGGTCGGCGTGAAAATTTGTCGGCGGGTATGACGCTTACTTCCGCGCCCGTATCAACGAGGAAGCGCATCCCGGTGGTACGGTCAATGATGTGGAAAAGGCGGCTGCTGGTGGACTCGGGTGCGCTTGTTGTGGAAAGGGTTTTCGGCTGTCGCGACCACGAGCAAGGTAGGAGGCAGCGTCGTGCATCGGCGCCGAAACGGTGGTGGTAGTGACAAAGTCTGCTGGGGGTTCGGGAGCAGGAACGCGCAGGAACCGATGGGGAGTCTGCGCGATGGTCAGCGCGGCAGGAAGTTGATGATCTTGGTCGGCATAAAAGGTTTGCGACCAACTGGGTAAGGTGACGAACCTGCTGAGACAAGGCGTGGGCGGAGCTTTCGAAGCTGACCTGCGAAACAGGCGGAGCGGGCAGTTCCGAGAAGCCGGAGGAATTGACGACTGCCATGTCCAGGTCCGTCAGGTATTGTCCAAGGTATTGTCCGGGTCACCACTGTAGTGCTACTGAAGACTAACGAGACCAGACAACAACATGGCGGTGGAATTGCCAGGTCAGAGCGAGAGCTCGGGCTGAGCGAGGCACGGCTATTTATTATTCGCGCCTTGATGTGATGGCGCTGGCAATGCCGCCACACGTAGAACAGCAATGAGCAGATATGCTGCGATAGAGATTCACAACAGAAAGGAAACTGTTCTTGCTAATGTCTAACATGAAGTTACAAAATCCCAGGATATATAAAATATGTTGTATGGTAGAGAGTGAGTGTTGGTACAGACATAAAAATAAATATACAACTATATATAATAAAATAAAACGGGGGTACAACTCCATCAGTTTCAAGCCGGCAGTGGATGAGTTGAGAAACTGTAGCACTGTTTCCCTGAATGTGTCGCCCGTGAATGCCTTTTGTGCCAAATACTTATCTAGCTGCCGTGGTCATTCATGTATTATGCTACACAACTCATCCCTTGTCTGTTCGAAACTGATGGCATCATACACTATTTTATTTTATTATACTATGTTTGTTTTTTATTTGTATATTTGTACCAACCCTCGCTCTACTTGTTCTCTATCTCACAACATGTCTTATATATTCTGGAATTTTGTAACTTGATGTCAGACCTCAAGGAGTACAGCCTTCTGTGCGAAAGTCTTCTTTCTGTTGTGCACAATCATTATAAAGTAAACATGACTATCCATTTCTTGTCATTAAATTCCCCTTTTTTTTCTGCAGTGAACAAGCATAAGGACACATGGAAGAATGGGAGTCTCCTTGGGATGACAAACCCTCATCACCTTATGAGGATACAGTGGTTGAGGAATGGTTCATGCTCTCAAGCACATGGAAACTTCAACTAATAATTCATTAGAAAGCCAGTCAGGGCTGGCACCAGGAAGTGATGGTGGACCGTCCTGCTACCAGTCAGAGATGTTAGATTTCAGGCACTCTTGACTTTTGGTGAATTACTTGTTGACTTTGTCCCAAGGTGGAGCTCGCCACAGCTCATTTGCATATCTGTTAATGTCGTGGCGTGTGTTGCGTTTTTCTCTTTGTGTGTTCCAGACTCAGAACGGTTACTTTGGGTCAGGTCAGGTACGTTTCATTTAGACATGGCAAACAGAAAGAGGTGTTTCTCAACACAACTTAGCAGTGGCCTTCATGCATTACTGCTGCGGCATTATTTCTTAGCTTTCGTCGGCGTATCGTGTCAAGCCATGTTATATTAATTGGGAACATGCTGTTCTTAGCAGCCAGAGCAGCTGATACACAGTGAGAACATAGCCCGTGTGTGTTTGTGTTTTCCACCGCAGCCCTTGGTTTTCCTTCCTGGTGGCTGCACATGTCAGGGATAGGTTTCAGAACCGGTAGTTCCAGCCAAGTGAGAATTGCTTTTCAGGGGATCATCACGCTGGTAGATGAAACACATGGTTTAAATTATTTGCAGGACAGGAATTGCGTAGCTTCACACAAATACTACTACTACGACGTAAGAATGGTTTCAAAACTAGCTTTTTTGTGTTCTTGACATTATCGCACAAGGTGTAGTATCCACTATGATCCGTTATATGGGGGGTATATACAGTGCAATCAACAGATATGCTATTTACAAATCTGTGTTTCCTACTGTGTTGAAATGGGGTAGTTTTTATCTGGGAGCCATAGTGAAACACAGGCAGCCAAAGACAGACCTTTGATGCCCTCGAGAAACATGGCAACACATTGCAGGGACTCTGGATGCTGAATTTCTAGAGCATAGAGCTCAAGGCAGCGTTTAAACAACAAGTGGTTAGGGAAATCCAAGACAGTTGCATGTGTAAGCAGTCCGCTGTTGGATTTGCTTCTGTTCGAGATACGTTATCTCAAAGTGGACGCACGGGCACACTCAAAATGATACTAGGACTGCCTGTGAAATAGAATGAATTATAGCGATGTTTGCTATTGAAAAAAAAAAGAACAGACCGCAGAAAAACACAAAAAGAGTGACCTGGAAAGCTGCCTGTTCTAGTGCTCACATGGAGGCTATTCAATGAGGTAACATGTTCCATTCATGAACTGTACATAGTAGTACACATCAGTGAATAAAATAAGTATTTGAAGAGATTGAAACATTTATTTTACTGAAGAACAAGCGTCATAGGTGACCTCGCACCTGTGAAGGCTTGTTCTTCAGTAAAATAAATGTTTCAATCTCTTCAAATACTTATTTTATTCACTTGCGAGTGCTAGACTTCTCCCATTTTTAGAGTCCTGCAGAACCCGCGGGTACCCGCGTATGACCCGCAGTAGACTGCGGATGCGGGTCTAAATTCGAGATGAATGCGCGGGTTGCGGGCGGGTGCGGGTGTAATTGGCGCGGGTTGCGGGTCGGGTGCGGGCAGGTATACACGAGTCGCCGTTCAGGTCGACTGTCTGGTAAACGTCCTAGTTCTGCAATAGAGACCAGCATTTGTGCACCGTTTCCCCGTTTCTCGGCTGAGCCTACCCTTCCTTTACTCCTCCGCGCGTGTCCGCGCACCCCCTCTCCCCTCTCCCTGAGTAGAATTGCCCAGGCATTACGTCATCTTGGTTGGTTGTTCGATGCTCGTTCGGAACGTGCGTTCCGTGAACGGAGATCGCGTAGCTAATGATGGCTGCTCGTAACGTTAGCATCGAGTACATCAGTAACAAGTGTCTGGTCGGCGAGTACACGCTGAGAAGAAAGGCTTCTGGAAAGTCTCCAGCCTGGGAAAAGTTTCGTGAAATTATTAATGACAACGGGGAAGTTGTGAGGAACTACGCAGCCTGCTCAAAATGCAAGAAAGTCTATTTGTATGGAGGACACAAGACTGGGACGTCGAACTTGCTGAGACATACGTGTAGCTCTGGATCGTCCACGATACTACGCTACATGGGGGAAACCTCGACATTGCGAAAAAAGCAATTTGCAGGCAAGCTATCCACTTCGTTGCAAAAGACATTCGTCCATTTAACGCAGTTGCTGGGACTGGGTTTCTGAGCCTGACTCAGGGCCTGATTAATATTGGCGCCCAGTACGGCACCGTGGACGTTGCGTCGTTAGTGCCACATCCGACAACGCTCTCTCGGAAGACAGCTGCTCTTGCAGAAGAGGTTCGTAGCAAAGTAAAAGATGTGGTTGTGCCCATCGCGAAGTCAGTTGGTGTGTCTGTAACTTTAGATCTATGGACGGATGACCACAAAAAGGTGTGTTACCTCGGAGTCACAATCCACTACATTAAGGACTACAGACTGGTGGAACGAGTGTTGTGCACCAGCGAGTTCGATCCGGAACTGAAGAAAACTGGGGAAAATGTAAGGCTGGCATTACAGCAAGCTTTGAGGAGATATGGCCTACTCGACTACATGAACAATATTGTGTTCGTAACAGACAGGGGCTCGAATATGATCGCAGCACTACGGGCAACATGCCGTTTGAACTGTTCCGCGCACAGTCTGAATACTACCCTTGACCACGCTTTGCGAGCTGTCTCCGCCGAGGACACTGATAGCCCATTTTCTTTTTCCGAGGTGCTTACGGCCTGCAGGTCGCTGGTGACATTTTTTAAACGGTCCGCGTTGCAAAGTCGGTTAGAGCAGTCGCTCAAAGGTGATGTCACACGGTGGAACAGCAAACAGGAAATGTTTGTCTCAATCTTGCGTCAGTGGGAAAATATAGAAGACATTTTGAGAGAGAGAGATGAGATGTTCCGCCTCGATGCAATAAGCAAAACTTTCCTCGAGCTATTGGTTACACTTCTCACACCGTTCAAGAACGCTAGCGACGAGCTGGAGTCGTCGTCAACACCTACGCTGCACATGGTGACCGTGTGGAAAAGACGGCTTATTCAACACTGCCAGGAAACAGCCCACGACTCAGATGATTTTTTGAGGCTGCTAAAGGAAAAGTCGAGGGACCTAATCGAAGATAAGCTTGAGGTACATATGCTCCACAAAGTTGCTACGTTCCTGCACCCTAAATTGAAGGGTCTGAGAGTCTTGCAGACGGAGGCAGAGAGGCACAGTGTCTATGAAGAAGTTAGAAGGATGATTGCGGAGCGCCCTGCGGAAAGAAGCTCAATGGAGCTTAGTCACAGCGCAGCAGAACCAGGGAGTGAAAAGGCGAAGAAGAGACCGAAGTTATCGGATACGCGCACACTGCTATCGGACTTCGAGGACTCAGATGAGGACGAAACAAAGGAAACGGATGAGGTCGCTAGATACATTTCTATGAAAGTCAAGGAGCCACCTGATGACTTCCTGTGCTGGTGGAAGCAACATCAAGCCGCTTTTCCAGAACTATGCAACATAGCCTGTTTTGTACATTGTGTTCCAGCTTCGAGCGCGCCCTCGGAGAGAGACTTTTCTATAGCAGGGCTAGTATTGCAAGGTCGCCGTGTGAACCTAAGTCCATCTTCTGTAGACGACCTTCTGTTTTTACACAGCAACGTTGACATGTAGATGTCTGCAATCAACAGCGTGCAGTAAAGTGTCCCTTTATCTTGCTTCGCTAGTTTGCGTGTTTGTTTGAGACGGTCGTTTGAAAAAGTCCAGATAGTCGTGAGTCGGGTTCATTCCCAGTGCTGCGGGGGGGTCGGGCGCGGGTGGCACTTGGTTAAAGAAACGCGGGTTGCGGGCGGGTGCTGGGTCTTGCACCTGCAGGTTGCGGGCGGGTGCGGATCGCGCACCTGCGGGTTGCGGGCGGGTGCGGGTCTTGCACCTGCGGGTTGCGGGCGGGTGCGGATAAGAAAATTCCTACCCGCGCAGGACTCTACCCATTTTTGCCTGTCAGTACACATCACAATGTCAACCAATTATTCAGGTTTTTCTTGAACTACTTTGTCTTTTGGAGCTTTGATTGCCCAGCCTATTACTGGATATTTATGTGATTCCCCTCTTGAGATACTTTAAGATTGCTGATGATGTGCAGTTTGTTAATTTTGTAACTGTACTGTGCTGAGGTACAAAAAGAGACTTGTCATATCTGCATTTGAGTACATTGGATTAATTTGTAAGTACTTTCCTTGCTGACATTAATATTTGCACCAGGTCACAACATTGTTGATTGATGGAAACTGTAAATAAATATATTTATTTGCTTGCTTGCCAAATAATGCACAAATGTCGTCTTTTCTAGTGAGATATTTCTTGTTCACCAGACATAAATGTGGAAAAGTTAAAGGGGCACAATGATGGTAGAGTCTAGCATTGCTTTTTGCCACTTCACATATATTCACTGTTATTCGCGTGCACATGTGGGACAAGGAAGGTAGAGCATGCGCATAAAAAATAATTTCTTATGCAACGACACATAGATAATAGATGTCCAAGCATATATAATTGTGCTTCATGTGCAATGGGTATGCTATCACACTGCTCCCAAGAAGCCTTTTTATTTGTTTAACAATTTTATTTTTATTGTATATAAATTTTATATTACTTATTATATACTTATTTTTTACAAATTTTATCAATTTGTACGCCCCTGTAAGACTACCCGTTGCGACTGTAAGGGTAAGAGGCAGTCGAGAATGCTGCAGACAGGGCTGCAAGTTACATCTTCCTTATCATGTCCTGCATGATAAATGTTAAATACAAAGTGATTTGTGCAATAATTCCTGAGTACGGAATTAATTTCGAGGCTGGCCAGTGATGTCACCCAGGACGACAAGTCACATAATTGCCTCTAACACTTTTACACCCCATGGGCTGAGTTGTGAATTAAAACAGCATTCTACAGAAGGATAAGGTACACTCAGTGGTTTGATTTCTAGGATCTATGCTATGCCCTAACGCTTCAGACCTCACATTTCTAAAAACAACATTTCTAAGTGGCAATATGTGCTTTGGTACTTTTTTTGCGTTTGCACAGTGTGCAACCACATGGCTTCTGGAGCTTTCGTGTGCATGTTTTTGTGCTATTTACCGGTGCTCATTACAAACAATATCCAGATGTGAGACATGAAATCCAGTAGTTTATAGCGTGCCACACAACGCAGCGTGACATGGGAGTGTGTGATTCAAAGAAAGCTTCTGGAAAATGCACAGAATCCCACAAAAAGTATAAAATGGGATTTGTATTTAGTTTTAGGTCGCTCGTCGTTCCATACCATCGTTGACGGTGCTGCACATTGATAAACCGTACGTAAAACTTGTCCCATAGCAGTATGCAGTTTCTCAAATATATAGCACGATTTTTTTCCTGCAAGAAAAAAACGCTGTCGGCATTTCTTGCTAAAACGGCTGTCGAAACGTCAGTCGCTACAATGGGCAAGCGCTGTAAAGGGGCTAACGCTGCCGCGACTTGATACAAATTATACGTGCTCACAAAACAGAAACGACAAATTCCAGTCACAACATCGCACATTGGTTGATTCACGAATGAGTTCGCAGCTGCTGCACAGTTTACTTATCGCAGAACCAGTGGAACTCGGCTGTACGCCATCTTCAAGCACAGATACGTGAAGCCACGAAAAGCCGTAGCTGGAATCCACTGACAAGTACGAAGGTGCGTCCACGTCACAATGCCCGTTCGGGTGCTTCTACGTCATCAAAAGGACTTCGCCCATGTGTGTTTCGGAATGAATTATCTATTTTTTTGACATGATACTGTACCGAACTGGGAGAATGAAGGTGCATTTTGGGGAGAGCTGGATGTGGGCTTGCAGAATATTACAATTAGAATATATTTGGGATATCGGCATAGCTGACCTTTAACGACTGTTTCTGTGAGGTATCTCACAAGCACATATAAGTACTATAAGCACTATAAGTAACTACTATTCGTAGATACTTAAAAGGTAGATTTTTTGACAACAAGCTATACATCACATATTTATTTGTGGCCACTGTTTACATTTATCAAGAGGTAATGTTAAGCTGGAAGTCACCAATGAAGGCACCTGGAAAGGAAGTAAAAGCCCCAGTAGTCATTGCTGTATGTCCCATTTTTTAATGCAACAAAAAACAACAGAAATTGGTCCTGTTCGAACTGAAATGCCTGTTGGTCCGCTGGCAGAAGTCTGCCTTCTTCATAAAAGAAGAACTGTCCTATCCGCCACCTGGACAGAGCGTCCTCTAGCGGTGAAGGCTCCGCCGAGGATGTGGTCCCACTTGCATATGTGTCGCATACGAGGGGTCTGTGCTTAATCAGCCTATGTCGGCATTTAACTCAGCTAGTAAGTGTAATAACTAAAATACAACAAAGTTAAAAACTGAAGCAGCTAAGAGCTGCGTCTCATAACAAAATGGAAAATGACCGTATGCATGTGGACCCAGGATCAAAGAAAAAAAAACACAAAGTGACAGTCGGTGATCCAGCCACACCATGCAAGTACAAGTCATGCAACGTTTCATGAAAGTGGATATACTAAGCAATTACAAGCACATGAAACAACAACAATGTTCGAGAACTACCACAAGCTGTACATCTATACAAGTTATATGTTACAAATACATATTTTTTTTACCGTATCACAAATATATACATGCACAGTAAATGCTATATTTTATGCTGCCCAACACCATATTTGGCAACTGTATTTGGATCAGTGTTATTAGCAAATACAGGGTGAAGCCCATAAGCAATTATACAAAGCTGCTAGACACGTTTTACTGGATGCAGCATCCCCTCAGACTTGTACGTAGCATGTTACCAAGTAGCTGTCTTACTAGCAAGTCATTACTTGCCATTAATTTTGTAAGTATAATCAATTAGATGTTTGTGAAAGTAATTTTTGAAATCTGATTATGATTTTTGGTATTTAATTACAAACTGATGAACTAGTGTTACGCCTAAGCGGAATTCATGGACGAAACCAATCCACAGGCACCAACACAGCCATATCTAAGACTTGCTTCCAAGGGCCGGCAACGAAGGGCCCTCCAGACAGACGCTAGCACCATTATGCGTGACAAGGGGGACAGCGGCAAGACTCATACCCCGGGGCCCGTAAATTCTCTCACCGGACCTTAGTGATCGGAGTAAAATCAATCTGGACATGTATTCTAGGCCTTTGGGGATACCTTATACCTCTTCCTACTACAACGTGTTGTCTGTACAGTAGGTCAAGCTTAGGACATAGTGAGTCACTTGAAATTTTTAAGTTGGGACTATAGCGCTACAGAGCATATGGCTTATTATCAAAAGTAACAACGATAGTAATACCTTACATTTTGAGCAGTTATTTGATTACAAATTTAGCTCTCTAATTTGTAATTGTCAGGAATTACTTTTCTCACCAGAGTAATAGTTACTGACCGAATTACCTTATTGGGTAACATGCACAAGTCCATGGGTATGTTGAATGCAGTAGTATAGCACTGATTGAATTATGGTTGGTACGGTTATGCTTAGCAAATTAAACAGAGCAGAGCACTAGGAACTGTAATAGGAACGAAATCACCTGATTATGTGGTGCAACGAATGGAGGCTGCTGTATTTGAGAGGTGAACTGCAGGCCACTCACTGGAGTTGTCCCTGCCTGTCACTCAGGTGAAAGACATTAGAAAACATCTTGTTTTGGTATGCCACGCTGGTTTTGGAGAAGAAAAGGGGTAATGTAGAACGCAGCTGGAGAATGTAACTGGATATGCAGATAGTAACATATCCTTCATTCTGAGGAAGGCAAACATAGGTGAACACGCAAACAACGAAGTGGATAAGAGGGACTCAAAGTCCGTCTTCTCCACTTCATTGCGGCGTTTGTGTCAGTGTTTACTTTCCTTAGTCTCGAGGATATACTACCCTCTTCAAGTCCACATGAGCTTGCTTGACTTCTCTTACTGCGTTATTCGACTGCATGTATTCTGAGGGGCTGGATCACAACAGAAAAGTCTGTACCTCTGCGAAGCAGCCTTGTTTACTCAGGCATCAACAGGTCTGCGTCAAAGTCATCATCCTCAGCGTCATACCCGTGCACAGAATGAAGTGGACTGTAAAGTGATAAGGCTCGTGAACAATATACAAAGTCTGAATGGTAGGCAAGATAATGCTGCAGCGACAAATCAAGCAGGCTGTGCAGTATTCTCTGAATAATGGGTCGCACAACTGTTGCAAAGGATTGCTTTGGGGGGCTATCAAATGTTTCTCCGCTGGCCCTGTGACCATAGGTATCAGCAATAATTTCTGGCTTTAGTAATGGAGAAAAAAATAGAGGTGGTACGTTTGAGTTAAGAGCACGATACTGCTTTCTTTGTCACTATTACAACGTGCACAGCGCACCAAGGAAGATGAAGTATAGCATGCACCAAAGTGCCTGTACATACTTTGTATGTGCTGTAGCGAATCGTGAAACATGACCAGCTACAACGTCGTCCTTGGATGGTCTCTGTCTGATGCGGTGAGTCACTGGTGGTGGGACATCACACTCTGCATTTGCAAAGACCTCTGCGAAGGTGATGTATGTGCTTGCAAAGCGCAAAGTTTCATCAAGCAGGTCATTCACATACCCTGTAATGGAATGTCACTCTTGAGATGGCACAACAGTTTTCTCAGATTGAACATATATGCCGGAAGGTGGGAGACAAGGGTGGTGAGAGCCCTTTCGAGGTGAGACCTCGGGGGTCCTTTGTGGGCATAGATATCACACATTTCGCCTGATATTCTCTTACGAAACATATTTTTACAGGATTTGTGTGTTCATCAGACTGATACTATAGGCAACATTTGTTAAAAGCTATAAGATTTTGTTACTTATCATGAATATATTTACTAGTACACGAAACAGATGGCAAATATAAATACAGTCATGTCTCGCTTATCCGGAGTTCAGATATCCAGAAAACTCGTTATCCGAACTATATTACCTGGAACGAACCATTGGATTACCATTGGATTTTTCCTGGGTTATCCGGAATTCGTTATCCGTATCCGGACAGCAAGTACGAAGAACGATCTTCCAGGACATAGGTTATTCTGATTCCCTTATCCGGAAAAGTGTCAATGTCTTCTGTCCCTCGCATGTGCTGTAGTCGTACTACTCCGGAAAAGGACCACATCTCACCGTGGCATTCTGTACTGTTTGACTCCAATTTCTTCAGAGGTCACTCCCTTTTGGTGTGTGCGGACACACGATAAGTGGAAGGAGGTGCCCTGTTCCCACCGGGCGCAAGAAATCCACATGTGAACATCATGTCCAGGCCGTCCTTGAGCATTTCGTTATCCGGACGAAAGGGGACGACCCCCGAGGTGTTCGGATAATCGAGACATGACTGTATGTCTTCAAATCGTGACGAAATGCATGCATCATTTGAATCAGGTATAAAGCAAGTCTGAGTATTGATGACTAGAAGCAACAAGGTGAATCAACATATTTCTATAGACATTATGTAGCAGCATATACTGTGTGCAGTATTATTTTTGTTTTTTTTTACTTCCAATTTCGCTTTGTATGCAGAACGGTCTTGATGTACCAATCCACCGTTCCAGCATCCACGAGGTAACATTTTCTCAACCAACAAAATAAGGATTGAAATGGTGACTGACGAGCAAAGCAAGAATGTCACTATGCACAGTTCAAAAGCGATGCATGAATCAATTATGCAAACACGACAAAGAGTTTTGTGCCTCACTAAAAAGCAGCAGCAGACATTCGGTGTGCTTTCAAGGTCCGCATTCACTCAACTGGTCAACAAATGTCGTCTGCGTCATTACAGGGCTTGCAATCATTTATCCAGCCTTTGCCTTTGGTGCTTTCAGTTTCCACAGCAGTCGTCCATCCTCTGTAGTAGCTTGCAAACGTGATGAGTTTTCATTGAAGTGCAGGAATGCAATGTGTGTCTGTGAGTGCATTGAAACCATGAGGAACATAATAAATAACACAAGGCGCTGTGAAAATCACCTAGCTTGCATTCCAAAGTAAGAAAACGCCACATACTTGGGATCAAACTGGTTAATGACATTGTGGAATGACTCCAAGGCAAATGTCTCGGTGTGTGGGGACAACTGCTTGATGTCCCGTGTCAGCAGTGGGGCTGTGACGATTTCTTCAAGCCTTTTGTGTGCTGGAGATCCTAAACATGATAACGAAATGAGTAAGGCAACACATACTTTGTTAGATATGGAAAGGCACCTTTGCGGAGCCAAGACCTGCTGTCCAGTGGCTTGTGAAGGCACATTGTCAACACTCCATTGTAGCCCTCATGAATGTTTGCAGCATGATTTACCATGGTTTTCCAAATGTCTACAAGGACGTCACCATCACCTTCACTGGCATGTGCACACCAGTAGAGGTGGTTAGAAGCAGGCTGGACCCACGAGGATAGTTGTTTGCAAGTGCTACTCTTACTGATTCCAGAGAGCTTCTTGGCTCACTCGGGGAATCGCGCGCGTCCAAACCGCGAGAACGGGTCCGCCTTGCGCTCGCGCCGCGGGGAATCGCGCGCGTCGCAAGTCCAAACCGCGAGACCGGGCCCGCGCGCGCGCTTCGCGGTTCGGGCGCACTGTTTTATCACTTAAACAGCAACAGAGCTGACATCGTAGTACCCTCGCGATAAATATTTTATTCCAGCGCCGGCAGAATGTATTCAGAAAAGGCTTCGGGTGTGTAAGGTCAGCCCAAGGCGTGTTGATAGGAGCGCGCTCCTCTGTTGGGTACCCAAGCTTGCAGCCAGCGATGCTGGAATGATTATTTTATTTGATTTTATTTGGAGTCATTATCGGGTCACCTATTTAGTGAAGACCTATGAACACGGTTTGGTTTAAAAATGATGAGAGCTACAGTGTGTAGCGAATGATGTTCACATTTACGCGTCTGTATAATGATCGCTGCGTAGAAGCACGGCACCGTTTTCTTCGTAGCGAACATGCATTCCTTTCTTTCTTTCTTTCTTTCTTTATTGGTTCGCGCCGGCCGAGTGGCGATATCCTATTACATCCGGAACGAGGACCGATTGTCTTGCGTAAGCATACATGTCTGTGCCGTCTTTTGGCGATGGCAGGATAATTATTGACCTGAGGAATAATATGGATTTGTGTGGTTGTGAAAATAGACTGCGTTTGTGAGTGTGAAAATGTTAGTGTGTGTGTGTCTGTGTGTGTGCCTGTGTGTGTGCGCGGGCGCACGCGCTGGAACCCCACTTGACAAGTAAGTGTTTGCCTTTTCGTGTGGCACGAGTGATACATTTATGTACTATTGCGTGAAATAGTGGTTTAAAAAATAAGGGCAGTCGCGTTTGCATTGCTATCTGTAGGATAGGACGAGCGTTTTTAATGGAATTGCCTCGCGAACCTGGCGAAGTCTTTGTTTTGGGCAGGGTATCTTATGAGTGCCCGACGCCGGTCCTGCTGTTGTTTGCTTGTTTGTTAGTATGTATCTGTCACGTTCGTAGCGTTGTTCAAGCGCTAGCCGCATAGCGATAAGCGGTGATTCTCCGATTATTCCTGAGCGGTACGACTTAAGCCTTTCCCTGCCCACTTAAGGAAATTTGTGTATCCCTGTCCTGTGACACAAATGCGTGTAATTTTTCGCGGTTCTTTTCTTCTGTCACTGCTTTTACTCAGAATGTAGGTAAGGGGGAAAAAGTCAGCATCCAGGTAGAGCAGGAGAAAGCCGCTCGGCAGAGGAGAGTTCATGAGAATGGAATTTGTTTGTTTTTTGTTATATATCGTTGAGTGTCAGTATTCACTAGAGGTGTGCGAATATTCGAAATTTCGAATATTGTTCGAATATTGTTTATATTCGAACCCTATTCGTATTCGAAAATTTGATAATTGAGAAATTCGAGTATTCGAAAATTTCGAATAATGGAGCACAAGCGCCAGCATTCCCGCTAAAATGAACAGAATTCCAGGTATTGGGATTAATTTTGCGAACATTCCACGTTAGGCACGTCCTTAGCGCGATTTCCAATTGGAATCGGACTTCATGTGTATCCAGCAAAACCGCAAGTTGGCTTCACAGCATGCTTCCGCGCATTGCGTGCAGCCAACTTCAAGGCACAACGTCTGGTAGGCTACCTAGCCGATTTGATTTTTTTATGTGTGCTTTCGTTGTTTTTTAAAAGATAATACAGACTCGAAGAAGTGTTTGTTTGTTAGTATGTGTCTGTCACCTTCGTAGCGTTGTTCAAGCTTTATTTTCTTTGCAAAAATTCATACTTTATGGTATTGAGCTGTTCGAGTAGAAGTGACTTTCCGTGCTCGCTTAAGATAGATTGTGTATCCCTGTCCTGTGCTTTCTTCACGCAGGGCCAATGCAAATGAGTATTTAGCATTATGCAATAATTATCTGATAGCGGAAATGGGTGTCTTTGTCACAGTTTATTAGCGTGTGCGTCGTTATTTTATTTATTTTTTTCTCTTATAGCTATGCGAGCAAAAGTGCGTGTAATATTTCGCTGCTCTTATTCTTATTTCTTATTTTCTCTACTTTTTATGTAGAAGAAAGCCTCCTGCGTAAAAGCTGAATAGTGTTCTACCAGTGGAAGTCGGGTTGTTTGTTTGATTTTGTTGGGTGTTCGATATCTTGACGAAGTAAGCAGTGCTTAATTTTGCAGGTTTTTCAGCAGAAATACTGGTATCTGAGCACGGAGTACAAATTTCTATATTTCTCTGCTCCCTAAGAAAATTTGTACGTCGTTTTCCAAGCAGACCGCGTTTAGTTTACGGAAAATAGAAAAATGAAGTTGTGCATGCTCTATGATGATCCGCCGCAGGCTTAGGCCTTTTCCCCGATCACCAGTGTTTTCGCATTCGATGTCGCATGTCTAGACTTGTTCAGTAGTGTTGCAATTTTTACCCTTCGCTAATATCTTGTTGCTGCCGTCTTGTGTTAGACGTTGAGCTTCGTAGCGATGTGCGGTAACGCTACGATTATTCCTGAGCGCTCCGTGTGTTTAATGCGTTGTCCTCTGTGCGTGCATGCGTGTGCTTTTTTTTCCTGATTTGTGACGTCATCGTGCCATGTCCGGACTTGATTAGCAGTGTTGCAATTTTACCCGCTGCTAGTATGTTGTTGTTGGTGTCATGTTGTGCTAGCCGCGTGGCGATGTGTGGTCACCTGAGGTCTTAAGCCTTTTCCCTGCTCACATAAGGAAATTTGTCTATCCCTGTCCTGTGCTTTCTTTACGCAAGGGCAATGCGTCTGTGTATGTGGCACTATCAGATACCAGACGTGAGTGACTTTTTCTTGGTTTATTGGCATATGCTTCAGTTTTTTTAAGGCAAGCACAAGTGCGCGCAATTTTTCGCTGCTCTCTTCCTCAGATCACCGATTTTACGAGGAAGACAGTCGCATGGTACAGCTGAGAAGAGGGTTTCTCTGATTGTTTGTTAGATGTTGTTAGGAGCTCGGTATGTTGAGGAAGTCAGCTGTTAAATGTATCCGTGAAGGAATGCTTGCATCTGAGCGCAGGATAGGAATTCCTGAAGCACGGCACCCTCAGTGTAAATTAATTGTTTTGGATGTGAGTCTGCTTCCCTGCATGACAAGGCTGAAATGGGAAGAGAGAAAAAATTGGAGCGCTTCATTAATAGCGATTCAAGTAATAGGGCAATTATAGTTTCCATAGAAAGTAGAATTTTAATGGGCTCCTAAAATTATAGTTTTGTAGTAGTTTTTCTAAAGAAACGTATACGAAGAGGGGAGTCAAGTCCTGTAGATCACAAACAAAATACAGAAACCGACACTGAAGATTTTTGTTTAAGTTTAATTTGTACAAGCTTTCGCGTGGAGGTCCACGCTTCCTCAGGTACAAAGTGAAGTGGTGACACACATAAGTATATATAGTATAGCCATATACACGACTAAACATACTGCTGTACAAAGAAAGGGAAGGGGAAGGAGATATGGTGCCACATGTCTGTGTACAATGAATAGCTGGGCAGACGGATAAGTGACCTCTAACCGTTTAAGAACAGTAAAAGGTGTTATTGTGAACAAAAAGGCTCGCCAACCCAGTTTCGCGGAAGGGGGGCTCAGGAGTATGGGAAACGAGTGGCCCAGAATGGACAAAGGGGAAGGTTACGGATTATCTAACGGAGTGCCAGACGATGACTGAAGCGAAGATTCAAGAATTGTGCACAAATAAATATAGATATATAACTATTAAATTTACATAAGCGGATATAACGAGCCAGGACTAAGATTCAGACCATTTGGTGCGAGACACTTGAATTGCGAAATTAAGTAGGACTCCCTATTCTTACGTTTGATGTCGGTGCGGAACCCAGATTCTAACAATATAATTTTCAAATCAGTTTCAAAATCGTGATTAGGTTGATTGAAATGAATGGCGACAGGAGTTTGGCGGGCATTTAGGATATCAAATTTGTGGCCGTAAAATCTTTTTCTCATTGTGTTGGAGGTTTCACCGATGTATTGTGAATTGCACTTGCAGCAGAATATCAAGTAACAAATATTGGGTGAATTACAGTGGAGTGAGTGACGAATTTTCAAACAGAAGTCACCCAAAGTACTACGGGCAATGGTGGACGGTGCGATAAATTTACAGGTCTGGCACCGTGCACTACCACAGGGATAACAACCCGGCGAGCGCTTCATGATGCATGATGACGTGAGGATGTCGCGCAAATTTTTGGATCTACGGAATGCTACTAATGGGGGAGTCGGAAAAACTTCCTTTAATTGCTCGTCAGCATGTAATATATTGAGGTGGCGTCTAAGAATGGAATTGGTATTGACAAGTGATTTATGATATGTAGTGGATAAAACTACATTACTTAAGTCTTCTTTGCGTTTCGGGGTGAATAAGGACTCCCTGGATAGGCTAGATGATTTGGCAACAGAGTCATGAATGAGTTCAAGTGGGTAATTTCTTTTTTGGAAATCAGATACCATTTGCTGAGCATGTTTTACAAAATCAGTCTGATCTGAGCAGATTCGTTTCAGGCGCAAGAACTGACCATATGGAATACTCCTTTTCTGGTGATTAGGATGATAGCTTTCATAGTGGAGATATTGGCGCTTGTCCGTTGGTTTCTTGTATAGTTCAGTGGTCAGCCTACCAGATTTACATGACACTGTCACATCAAGGAAGTTGATGGATGACCTTGAATAGTTACAGGTAAATTTAATTTTGCTATGCAGAGAATTGAAGTGATCAAAAAATGACTGCAAAGATGCCTCATCACCAGACCAGAGGACAAAAATGTCGTCGATGAACCTGAGATATATGAGTGGCTTAAGGGGGAAAGAATTAAGGGCTAAGTTTTCAAAACGACCCATGAATAAATTGGCATAATTAGGTGAGACCCGGGAGCCCATGGCAGCGCCATGAATTTGGACGAAGTGTTGATCGTTGAATACGAAGTTATTACAGCCAAGAACTAGTTCTAAAAGCGGGATGATAGCGGGCATGGGAAGAATATCGGAAGGGTGAGAATTAAGGAACTGTTCAACAGCAGAGAGACCCTCGTCATTAGGAATATTAGTGTATAGCGAAACGACATCCATTGTTGCCAACAAAATGTCAGCATGGTTACTGAAATGGTCATGGACAGCGTTAATTTTGGAAAGAAAATCGTTTGTGTCTTTGACAAAGGATGGGAGAAGGGGTGGGATGTGTTTGATGCAGTGGTCAGCAACTAAGGATAAATTCTCTGTCGGTGTGTTTATTCCTGAAATAATGGGCCTCCCGGGGTTATTGGGTTTATGAACTTTGATCAAAAGATAAAAATTACCTGGTGTGACGTTCTTAGGACGCAAGAATTTGGAAATGTGGGACGGGATAAGTTTACTAGTGACGAGTTCATCAATTTTCTTATTAATAAGAAGACAAAAGGAAGGGGTTGGATCCTGATCGATAGCTCTGTAGAACGAGCGGTCACTCAACTGCCGATAATGTCAGTACGGGCTTTAAGATTTCGTAGCGCTACTTTCTCACAATTAGACAAGTTATCAGTGTGTACGATAGATTTCGAATAAGTAGTCTTGATATCCTTGTGAACGGCCTTGATGTAATTATCAATGAGGGGGCTAGTTCTAGAGGAGTCCGGCGTCCAGCTAGAGGGGTTTCGGAAGGGCGCAGCATCTGAGCTAGGTTTATCGTGAAAGAAGGTTTTCAGGTGCATTCTCCTACCTAAGTTGTGCAGATCATGCAAAATTTCAAATTCGTCAATATTACGCGCCTGGGTTGGCGAGCTGGCAGGGCTGGCTGGGCTGGCGAGGGTTGGCAACTGGGTTGGCGAGCCTTTTTGTTCACAATAACACCTTTTACTGTTCTTAAACGGTTAGAGGTCACTTATCCGTCTGCCCAGCTATTCATTGTACACAGACATGTGGCACCATATCTCCTTCCCCTTCCCTTTCTTTGTACAGCAGTATGTTTAGTCGTGTATATGGCTATACTATATATACTTATGTGTGTCACCACTTCACTTTGTACCTGAGGAAGCGTGGACCTCCACGCGAAAGCTTGTACAAATTAAACTTAAACAAAAATCTTCAGTGTCGGTTTCTGTATTTTGTTTAGTTTTTCTAAACTGCAATGCAATAATCATTAATATAGTATACGAATGCTATCATTGTTCCCGTATAGGCGTTCTGTCTTGTGCTTTGGTGTGCGCCCAATGGAACTTTGCTCCCGGCTTTCCCGCCTTTTTGCTCGCAATGCGCGAATGGAACTTTCCCCCCCCCCCCGGCTTCCGCGCCTTTTCGCTCGCAGGTGTAGCCTCAGACAACGAATGTATGAGCATAGAAAGGGAGGTCCTGGAGGTGATGTTGAGTGGTCTCACTTATTATTTTAAAAGAGCTGTGGTAGTTTACTGTAATTCTAATGACCATGATGAGCCTTTGGGGTGAAAATCGTTAATATGCAGGGTGCTTTTTTGTTGAATTTTAATGAGAGAATGAATGTCATTAAGAGTAGGACAAAGGAAATAATCTTGCGATTCAATGAATAATAGGAGTCTTTGCCGCTGTCTTCTTCTTCAGACAGGATGTGATGACGTTACGCAGTCTGTAGCAATGCATTGACCGTCACTGGAAAAAAAGTGTAGCAATAGAAAAATGGTGTGTATTGCCCTGGACGGATTTATGATGTGCACTGTTTTTGAATAAGAGGAGTGCGTGTGCTTAGAAATAGTTTGATGCTGGTTTCCTTCTTTGTTTCTCTTCGCTTTTTCCCCCTTGTTGTACATGCACTGACATGCCTGGGCTTGTTCTGATATGCTTTCCTTCTACATGTAGCTTTTTTCTTTCTGTACAAGAAATATTCTTGACGATAGTGCTGCCTTGAATGGGAGTAGAGCTATTCTTAATAATTTTGCGATTCATTTAGTTAAGAGAGTAACCGCGAGGGGGACAGGTGTGTGACTTTATTCAGGAGGAACAAAGCGTCATTATTCACTTAGCTGCATGGCTCTCGGCTGGGATGGACATGTCTTGCTGAACCATTATTTTTTTCCCTGTACAGTAAGACTTTGGGAATGAAATGCTACAGTCTCCTCTTGTCTATGGTGCTCTTCTGCAATAGTTCCCTATGCAATCATTATAGTAGAACAAAGGAAATAATCTAGGGATAGTGATTCAATAAATAACAGGTCCCATGTCTAGAGCGTACGCGTCCTTGAGCCACGCACCTGCATGATGACGTCATACCACGAGACCATTGTTTCAGGTTGACCTTGTCTAGAGGAGCATTAGTGGGAAAAACAGGGTAGCCCTGAAACAATAGGATGACGTCACGACCAATGAGAACGGCCTGCAGGGGGCGCAAGGATTCACTTCTCTCTTGGACACTGACGGGTCTGGACACGCAAATTTTGCTCCTGGCGTTGGCCGTCAGTGGAAGGACGTAGCTTCGGTGGGGTTCTGTCTGCCTCTGATGGGGTGCCGATGTGTGGTTCGTCACTGGTGAATGGTGTTCGACGATGCAGGTGGATTTTGTGACGAGCGGATTTACAATGAGGGCATGCTGCGAACGGGAAAAATGATGGTGAGTGTCTTTTTCACTCTGTTCAAGTGTTTGTTTTCCTCTTCTGCCCAGCAGTCGTACAATTTGTCCTGACGTGTTCTGACATGCCCCGATATGCATGCTTTCCTGTGTTGACGTTTTGTATTTTTTTCTTTTTTTGACAAGGAACATTGTTGTCTTGACGATAGTGCTGCCCTGAGTTCTGCGCTCCTGTTTACCCGTACTCTGTGTTGATTTGTTGAGTACCTAGTCCTCTTATTTGCCGTTGATGGAGTTACGTGTTAGGATATTTTGTTCTTTTGCAAGTCTCATTTAGTAAGACTTTGGAATTCCTACGATCAACTTTCATGCATGGTGCTCTTCTGCAATAGTTTCCTATTCAATCGTTATAGAAGAATAAAGGAAATAATCATGGGATAGTGATTCAATAAATAATAGGTCCCCTGTCTAGAGCGTACGCGTCCTTGAGCCACGCAGGTGCATGATGACGTCATACTGTGGCTTCATTGTAGATTGACCAAAGGAGCATTTGTGGAAAAAAACAGGGTAGCCCTGAGACAATAGGATGACGTCACGACCAATGAGAACGGCCAGTAGGGGGCGCAGGAATGCTCTTCTCTCTTAGCCTCACGACCAATGAGAATGGCCAGCAGGGGGCGCAGGAGTGCTCTTCACTCTTAGCCGCTCGGAGGTGGTCGCCCCAGAGGGCGCTAGGAGCGCGTATGCGTAGCGGCCGCGGAGAGGCGCCCCAGTCTGTTTCTCTCCGGCTGTCGCAGAAAGCAGACGTGCGCTCCCCGCGCTCGCTCAGTTTCTGGCTGGCTTTCATGGAAAGCAGTCGCATCGGTCTGCGCTCCTGCTGTGGTGAGGTGCTTTGTTGTGTAACTAATGCTTTCGCTAACTTTGTTCCCGCTTTGTTTGCGATTTTCGTGCCAGTGCACGTCGGGTGTTGGTTGCTGTTGTCCGGGCATCCCCGCCATTTTCTATCTTCTTCTGCCTTGGAACGGGAGTAGCGCAGGCGTGATTCTTAATAATTTTGTTGTGAGATTAGTTGAGAAAGTAATCGCTAGGGGGTGCAGCTGCGGGGCTTTATACAGGACAAAAAAGCATTACGAGTCAATTTCTGCCTGCCTCTCGGATCCTAGCCAGACATCACCTAAACGACATCGTTGAAAACCGAAGGCTTATACCTTTTCTGTGACAGTTATGAACAGCATAAGGCTGGGAAGCTGCACGGTTAAATTTCTGATAAGATACAGATGACACCACTACGAAACACACTAGGCGATATAGCATTCGAAGATAATCGTGGGAAAGTGAAGCAACTCAGGAGCCGTTAGAAACTTATCTATGGAGAGGCCACTCATGTGAACAGGACCACCGAGGAGCTTGGAGGTGTCGGAATCCCTATGGCCTGCACGGAGTATAGTGACATTCGCAGCGCAGCTGGAAAGCTCCAAGGTTACAATTTTCATCAGATACATATCACACAATTGTGAAATTTTAATCAAAGTTATGGGAGGCAATTCGAACGTCGCCATGAGAAACAGGTGCGTCTAAGGGGACCTGGGTAACTCACATCTGGAGGGCCAGCCACGGGAATTGCGCACACACAGGAGCCTGGAGGCGTCGAACTCCATGGACACTAGGGATGGCGTCACGTTCACTAAGGAACTGGGGAGTTGCATGAGGTGAGGATAAAATTATGATCAGACACACTTCACACCAATGTGAAAGTTTAATGAAAGTTGCAGTTTCATACGCGATAGCATTCGAACTTAACCGTGAGAAAGAGGTCCAACTCATGAAGCCTTGCAAGCTAACTTCTGTACGATCCAGCCACGCGAATAGGGCGCAGAGAGGAGCCTGCAGGTGCCGAAGTTCCTGGGGCCTGCAGTAGAAAGACCTGCCACTTTCACTAAGGAACTGGGGAGATGCATGGTTAAAATTTTGACCAAACTTCACCCAGTGTGAAAGCTTCATGAAAGGAGCTAGGGGCGATAGCATTCGAATTAAGCCTTCAGAAAGAGGTCCCACTCACGCGAATAGGGCCCAGAGAGGAGCCTCAAGGGGTCGAGCTTCCTGGGCCTCCACTGGAAAGAGCTGTCACGTTCATAGGGAACTGGGGAGATGCATGGTTAAAATTTGGTCTAAACAAACTTCATCCCATTGTGAAAGTTTCGTGGAACAATCTAAGGGCGATAGCATTTGCATGTACCCGTGAGAAGGAGGTCCAACTCATGAAGCCTTAGAGGCTCACCTCTGGTGGATGCAGCCACGTGAATAGGGCCCAGAGAGGACCCTAGAGGCGTCGAACTCCCTGGAGGCTACACTAGGGATGGCCTCGCATTCACTAACGAACTGGGGAGATGCATGGTTAAAATAATGACCAAACAAACTTAATCCCATTGTCAAAGTTTCATGAAAGAAGCTAAGGGCGATAGCATTCGTATGTACCCGTGAGAAAGGGGTCCAACTCATGAAGCATTAGAAGCTCACCTCTGGTGGATCCAGCCAAGCCCAGTGAGGAGCCTGGAGTCGTCGAACTCCCCGGAGCCTGCACTAGGGATGGCGTCGCGTTCACTATGGAACTGGGGAGATGCATGGTTAAAATTTTGACCAAACAAACTTCACCCCATTGTGAAAGTTTCATGAAAGAAGCTAGGGGCGATAGCATCATTCGTATGTGCCCGTGAGAAAGAGGTCCAACTCATGAAGTCTTAGGATCTCACCTTGGGTGGATCCAGCCACACAAATAGGGCCCAGAGAGGAGCCTGGAGGCGTCGAAGTCCCTGGAGCCTGCACTAGGGATGGCGTCGCGTTCACTATGGAACTGGGGAGATGCATGGTAAAAATTTTGACCAAACAAACTTCACACCATTCTGAAAGTTTCATGAAAGAAGCTAGGGGCGATGGGATTCGTATGTACCCATGAGAAAGAGGTCCAACTCATGAAGCCTTAGAAGCTCACCTCTAGTGAATCCAGCCACGCAAATAGGGCCCAGAGAGGAGCCTGGCGTCGTCGAACTCCCTGGAGCCTGCACTAGGGATGGCGTTGCGTTGACTATGGAACGGGGGAGAGTCATGGTTAGAACTCTGACCACACGCACTTCACCCCATTGTGAAAGTTTCATGAAAGAAGCTAGGGGCGATAGCATTCGTATGTGCCCGTGAGAAAGGTCCAACTCATGAAGCCTTAGAAGCTCACCTTTGGTGGATCCAGCCACGCAAATAGGGCCCAGAGAGGAGCATGGAAGCGTCGAACTCCCTGGATCCTGCACTAGGGATGGCGTCGCGTTCACTATGGAACTGGGGAGATGCATGATTAAAATTTGGACCAAACAAATTTCACCCCAAATTGTGAAAGTTTCATGAAAGAAGCTTGGGGCGATAGCATTCGTATGTGCCCGTGAGAAAGTGGTCCAACTCATGAAGCCTTGGAAGCTCACCTCTGGTGGATCCAGCCATGCAAATAGGGCCCAGGGAGGAGCCTCGAGGCGTCGAACTCCCTGGAGCTTGCACTAGGGATGACGTCCCGTTCACTATGGAACTGCGGAGATGCATGCTTAAAATTTGGACCAAACAAACTTCACCCGATTGTGAAAGTTTCATGAGAGCTAGGGGCGATAGCATACGTATGTGCCCGTGAAAAAGTGGTCCAACTCATGAAGCCTTAGAAGCTCACCTTTGGGGGATCCAGCCACGCAAATAGGGCCCAGAGATGAGCCTGGAGGTGTCGAACTCCCTGGAGGCTGCATTAGGGATGGCGTCGCGTTCTCTATGGAACTGGGGAGATGCATGGTTAAAATTTTTACCAAACAAACTTCACCCCATTGTGAAAGTTTCATGAAAGAAGCTAGGGGCGATGGTATTCGTATGTACCCGTGAGAAAGAGGTCCAACTTATGAAGCCTTAGGAGCTCACCTCTGGTGGATCCAGCCACGCAAATAGGGCCCAGAGAGGAGCCTGGACGTGTCGAATTCCCTGGAGGCTGCATTAGGGATGGCGTCGCGTTCTCTATGGAACTGGGGAGATGCATGGTTAAAATTTTTACCAAACAAACTTCACCCCATTGTGAAAGTTTCATGAAAGAAGCCAGGTTCGATGGTATTCGTATGTACCCGTGAGAAAGAGGTCCAACTCATGAAGCCTTAGGAGCTCACCTCTGGTGGATCCAGCCACGCAAATAGGGCCCAGAGAGGAGCCTCGAGGCGTCGAACTCCCTGGAGCCTGCACTAGCAATGGCGTCGCGTTCACTATGGAACTGGGGAGATGCATGGTTAAAATTTTGACCAAACTTCACTCCATTGTGAAAGTTTCATGAAAGAATCTAGGGGCGATGGCATTCGTATGTACCCGTGAGAAAGAGGTCCAACTCATGAAGCCTTAGGAGCTCACCTCTGGTGGATCTAGCCACGCAAATAGGGCCCAGGGAGGAGCCTCGAGGCTTCGAACTCCTTGGAGCCTGCACTAGCGATGGCATCGCGTTCACTATGGAACTGGGGAGATGCATGGTTAAAATTTTGACCAAACTTCACCCCATTGTGAAAGTTTCATGAAAGAAGCTTGGGGCGATAGCATTCGTATGTACCCGTGACAAAGAGGTCCAACTCATGAACCTTTAGAAGCGAACCTCTGGTGGATCCAGCCACGCAAATACGGCCCAGACAGGAGCCTGGAGGTGTCGAACTCCCTGGAGGCTGCACTAGGGCTGGCGCCGCGTTCTCTATGGAACTGGGGAGATGCATGGTTAAAATTTTCCCCAAGCAAACTTCCCCCATTGTGAAAGTTTCATGAAGGAAGCTAGGGGCGATGGCATTGGTATGTACCCGTGAGAAAGAGGTGCAACTCATGAAGCCTTAGGAGCTCACCTCTGGTGGATCTAGCCACACAAATAGGACTCAGAGATGAGCCTGGAGGCGTCGAACTCCCTGGAGCCTGCACTAGGGATGGCGTCGCGTTCACTATGGAACTGGGGAGGTGCATGGTTAAAATTTTCACCAAACAAACTTATCCCCATTGTGAAAGTTTCATGAAAGAAGCTAGGGGCGATAGCATTCGTATGTGCCCGTGAGAAAGGTCCAACTCATGAAGCCTTAGAACCTCACCTCTAGTGGATCCAGCCACGCAAATAGGGTCCAGAGAGGAGCCTGAAGGCGTAGAACTCCCTGGAGCCTGCACCAGGGATGGCGTGGCGTTCACTATGGAACTGGGGAGATGCATGGTTAAAACTGGTTAAAATTTTGGCAAAACAAACTTCACCCCATTGTGAAAGTTTCATGAAAGAAGCTAGGGGCGATGGCATTCGCATGTACCCGAGAGAAAGAGGTCCAACTCATGAAGCCTTAGGAGCTCACCTCTGGTGGATCCAGCCACGCAAATAGGGCCCAGAGAGGAGCCTCGACGCGTCGAACTCCCTGGAGCCTGCACTAGGGACGGCGTCCCGTTTGCTATGGAATTGGGGAGATGCATGGTTAAAATTTTGACCAAACAAAGTTCACGGATTGTGAAAGTTTCATGAAAGAAGCTAGGGGCGATAGCATTCGTATGGGCCCGTGAAAAAGTGGCCCTACTCATGGAGCCTTAGAAGCTCACCTCTGGTGGATCCAGCCACGCAAACAGGGCCCAGAGAGGAGCCTGGAGGAGTCGAACTCCCTGGAGCCTCCACTAGGGATGGCGTCGCGTTCACTATGGAATTGGGGAGATGCATGGTTAAAATTTTGACCAAACAAACTTCGCCCCAATGTGAAAGTTTCATGAAAGCAGCAAGGGGCGATAGCATTTGTACGTGCCCGTGAGAAAGGTCCAACTCATGAAGCTTTAGAAGCTCACCTCTAGTGGATCCAGCCACGCAAATAGGGTCCAGAGATGAGCCTGAAGGCGTAGAACTCCCTGGAGCCTGCACCAGGGATGGCGTCGCGTTCACTATGGAACTGGGGAGATGCATGGTTAAAATTTTGACCAAACAAACTTCACCCCATTGTGAAAGTTTCATGAAAGAAGCTAGGGGCGATAGCATTCGTATGGGCCCGTGAAAAAGTGGCCCTACTCATGGAGCCTTAGAAGCTCACCTCTGGTGGATCCAGCCACGCAAACAGGGCCCAGAGAGGAGCCTGGAGGAGTCGAACTCCCTGGAGCCTCCACTAGGGATGGCGTCGCGTTCACTATGGAATTGGGGAGATGCATGGTTAAAATTTTGACCAAACAAACTTCGCCCCAATGTGAAAGTTTCATGAAAGGAGCAAGGGGCGATAGCATTTGTACGTGCCCGTGAGAAAGGTCCAACTCATGAAGCCTTAGAAGCTCACCTGTAGTGGATCCAGCCACGCAAATAGGGTCCAGAGAGGAGCCTGAAGGCGTAGAACTCCCTGGAGCCTGCACCAGGGATGGCGTCGCGTTCACTATGGAACTGCGGAGATGCATGCTTAAAATTTGGACCAAACAAACTTCACCCCATTGTGAAACTTTCATGAAAGAAGCTAGGGGCGATAGCATTCGTATGTGCCCGTGAGAAAGGTCCAACTCATGAAGCCTTAGAAGCTCACCTTTGGGGGATCCAGCCACGCAAATACGGCCCAGAGAGGAGCCTGGAGGTGTCGAACTCCCTGGAGGCTGCATTAGGGATGGCGTCGCGTTCTCTATGGAACTGGTGAGATGCATGGTTAAAATTTTTACCAAACAAACTTCACCCCATTGTGAAAGTTTCATGAGAGAAGCTAGGGGTGATGGCATTCGTATGTACCTGTGAGAAAGTGGTCCAACTCATGAAGCCTTAGAAGCTCACCTTTGAGGGATCCACCCGCGCAAATAGGGCCCAGAGAGGAGCCTGGAAGCGTTGAACTCCCTGGAGCCTGCACTAGGGATGGTGTCACGTTCTCTATGGAACTGGGGAGATGCATGGTTAAAATTTTGACCAAACAAACTTGACCTCATTGTGAAAGTTTCATGAAAGAAGCTAGGGGCAATAGCGTTCGTATGTACCCGTGAGAAAGAGGTCTAACTCATGAAGGCTTAGAAGCTCACCTCTGGTGGATCCAGCCACGCGAATAGGGCTCAGAGAGGAGCTTAGAGGCGTCGAACTCCCGGGCTGCCTGAGGCCTGCGCGCTGATCTGTCGTGTGGCCACCAGTGACATATTTGTCGTTGCTGTTGTCGGCCGAGATTTGCTGAGAGGCCGCATGGATTAGTTCCAGTTCCGTTGGGAGTTGACGTGCACGCAGGTTGCAACCGATCCTGGCGCTTGTTTTCTATCGAACGTTGCTAGCACTCTTCTACCTACCATTCCTACCGTCTGTTTGCTACCGACCATTCCCAGCCCTTCGTTTCTACCGTCCATTCACACTGATTGTTTTCATTCCAATCTCTTGTTTTTTATGCGACATTACCCTTTTCTGGATTTCTATTGACTAATCCTAGCGCTTTTTCAAAATCGACCATTCTCACTCCTCTTTCTCCTGATCTGCTTGGTTGATGTGTGTACATCATAGATAACGCACGAGCATCACTCAATAGCCTTCATTTGGATGCTCTACATACCATGGTAAGTGCCAGGATGTTTGGGGAAGTTACTTCACTTATGCGTTGTTGAAGTCGACCATACAGGACACCCAAGTCCTCTGCGTGCTGGGGTACATTACATCGGGATCCTCTAACGGCACCATTAAGAGGATCCCTTAAAGCCAAACTCAAGCCAACTGAATTATTCTGCAAGCATTACCTTATTAGAAAACCTGAAGGAACACAACATGCCCATGAATGAATACAGACAAAAAGAAGCTTTAGAAAAACTGGTTCCCGGGATTCGTGAAGGGAAGCATTAGATATTGAGTCTTCATGAGAGGCATAGACGAGCTAGTGGTTGCCAAGTACGTCAGGCACTCCACAGACCTGTACTGTTCATTGTAGGAGAATACCATTCGATGCTATCACATTTTAATGACAATCTGCACAACGATTTCTGTCACCATTTTTCAACAGCTTCTCATTTGCAGCATTGTAAATCTCGTTGGATGTGTGAAGCCCCCATTCTTCTCTATGATCTAAACCTACTACAAACGAAGTTACTAGTTTCGAAGAAAGAACCTGTGGTCGGGGTTGAGGAATAGTTTTATGTGTGAGATTCCCGAATGAAAAGAAGTCGCCGACGTCCCCAGACACTTCCGTACAGGGGATAGCACTTTGGCAACAGCCACCTGTGTGAACCAGGGCTGCAACCAGCGCAATCGCGACTGCAACGACCTATAAATAATCTATAGATTATTGCATACACTGACTCAATATGCACAAAACGGGATGCACTGTGAACAGACTGTGTAATGATTTCAGGGACCTACAGGGGTCTACGGAGATCAACTCTTCAGCGCACACCTACTGCCACCTTCACGAACGAAGAAAAGGAGGGTTCCATTGCGGATTGCCAAGAGGCAGGGTACCTAAACCTGACCCCAACCGCCATGGCAATAAGAACGAAGAGAAATGGACAAAATGAAGAAAGAGGAAGTGGCAAGAACGGTGGGCAGGGGCTCACGAGAAAAAGACCCCGCGTTCTCGTTGACGTGGTAATCTATTGTATCTGGAAGGTTGAAAGTCATAACGAGATCGGTCTCGACCTCGAAGTTGGTGTCAAAATGTGCTTCAGTCTCTCCTCGTGCTGAGCGCAGCTGTCTCGTTTGTGTTACCAAATGTACACAGCACTATAGGATACACGTTGAGGTTACCTGTAACAAAGGACATGACTCATCTGCGGCGACACCGGCATCGGCTCGAAATGCTTAGTTCTCTGACTAATAAAAGGCACTCTGCGGGCGTGGCTCCGGCTGTGACCAATGCGAAACGCTGCTGGGCCTATCGAATGAGAAAGATGAGACGAACAAAAAGCCCAGAAAACAACAGGATTGCGCACTCCTTCCAGAAGGAGCCCACACGACTGCAAAAGAATGAAGGCGCAGTTGCCATGGAAGTAGAGGCTCCGTCAACGAGCGTCGCTGTGCATTCCGTATCTAACAACCGTTGACAGCTGCGGACATGTTCTTCGAGTCGGCTTTCACCCACAAGTTTGGGCACGCTTGTAGCGTAGGTCATGGCATCAGACTCATTCGCATAAAGTTGAGTACGAGTCCCAGACTCACTCTCAATAACCTTCGCAGTGCACTTTCACAGCTATTGAGAATGAGTGAAAGACTCGTACTCAACTTTTATGCAAATGTGCCCTCGTTCCAATTCAATTTCAAGACAGTCACGAGCAGCCAGTGTGACGTCTTGCTAGCGGCGTGTCCTGGCAGCAGCGACGACGTGAGGGATACTTCACAGAGCCTGCGACCTAAAGAACTCACTGGACGTTGGAAAGATACCCCCATGTCGGCAACAAATCGGTTCAAGTGCCCACCTAAGCCGGATCACCTACCACCGTTGGATCCGATCGTGGCGGGACTCATCCCTCCGCGGCTACCTTTCATCCAAATATTGGGGTTCAGGAACGAGGGCAACAATGCGATCGTGCGCCTAGTTGTCATTGCGCCTGTAGATGTGAGTAACATGGTCAGACAGTTACGCTGCAGGCTCGAATGTGATTATGCCTTCAAGGCTATTAATACCAAGAAGAGCCTTATACACCGTTCTACGTATCTGAGTGGCTTTGTTTGTCAAGCAGTGGGTTAGATACCTCATGCATCAGCCTCTCTGTCGCCAGTACGGTATAAATGTGGACTTTGCAGCATTGGATGGCGTTAACGAGAGGGCTATTTGGAGCGGATCAGAGCGCACCCGAGGGATGAACAGATGCGCGGGTGTCGCGGAGGCGTTGAGCGAACACAAGTCGGAGATGTTGGCTGCTCGCCAGCACACCATGCTGTGGAATGAGGATCACTGCCTGAACATATCCCGGGTCAGTGCAATCACCCCTTCAACACACTTACGACGTGTACGAGATGGAACTCTCCTTGCCTGACATCTATTAAGGTGTTTTGAGACTCTTTGCACTGGACGTCTTAGTTACGCCGTACATGATGGCTACAAGCAAGACGGCCCAGCGATCGCAGAGACGTTACCCCTCAGCATATCTATCATGGCTATCGAAATGCTTTTTGCTGCACGTCGTCTTTATTTTAGAACCCCTTCTCATGCATACATCACGTGAAAGGCATCACAAGACGGACCGACAGTTCTTAGACCAATGCGTAGAAAATAATCTCTTGTTCCTCAAATCAATCCCCAACTCAGTTAACTACCAGGTCGATAGGAAACGACACCTCTTCGCAATGATCCGGCAGTTGGGAGAACCAACGATTTTCTAGCGTAGAGCGCCAGTGAGACGATTTTGCCCAGGTTACTCACAATACTGCAGAGACTGACCTCGAGGAAATTAGTGCGGTGGGAGATTTGACGTGGATGCGATGCAATTCGGTCAACAAGGTCCCACCTACTTTACGCTGCTCGTATTTCAACAAACTAATCGACGTGATCATGTGCATACTGCACAGCAAGCGGAAGCAGAAGCAGAACCTGTTCGGGCGCTATCGCGTCGTCGATTACTTCCAACGCATACAGTTCCCAAATCGCAAGCCTGCACGGTCACATATTGCTGCGGCTCCAAGGAGACCCAGACGACGTGACAGGCGACTCCATGCCTAAGACTGTACGCCTGGTCCACGATCTGTGCTCTATCAGCCGGCGAGCTGTCCCAAAATCAGGTTCACAAGCACACGTTCACCTGCAGAAAGGAGGCAACTTGTCGTTTCAACATACGGCACTTGTAGCAAACCATGATGACGTTGAAATCGTAAAGGATAGGAGCAGTATACTAGTCGTTCGCAAAGCATAGCAACGTAATTGGCAAGCAAGACTACTAGGAGCCCATGATATCCACCAACACGTGCACTAGTACCCATTGCATCAGGTCGTGAGACAGAGCAACACCCTCTTCTCCGGCCCACTCACCCGGATAGACAACGAGTATCGCTGAACTCCGGAAGAGATGAGTGCGATCGATTCGCGCCTCCGCTCTAGCCGGGCTCTAGCCTCGTGCACAACGGGATGCGTCTCTTTCATTAAAACCACAATGTACATACCTATAACTCGCAGGCCATCACAATCCAGCCAGAAAGTGTGACGGCGGACCTGTTCACGGGTTACAGAGACGATGCTCTGGCTTCTGCGTGTCAGCATAAACTGCACGGAACGAATGCGGTAGAATGCTGCGTACCCCTACCTTGTGAAGCGAGTGTCTACATGTACATCGAGGATGGAGAGGCCGACAGAGCGATCGGCACTCCTAAGCACATCCAAGACGCGCTGTTATGCAGGGATACAGATAGAGATTAAGGCTTCGTGCGTTTGTGTCTTGTGCATGTGCTTTCCCAGACGTCACTACGCACGCAAAGACATGACTGAAGGCGCGACCGTTCCTGCTCTCGAGTGCTTCTGCGTTTGGCCCAACTTTGACTACACCCATGCGATCGACTACACCCATTGACTACACCCATGCGCACCGCTAGGCAGTTGCGTCATGTGCAGACTAATGCAGTTCCTCTGGTGCCTGCTTGTACCGCCAGGATACGCAAGAGGCAGGATGGCATGTTTCACGAGATCGTGTTTGAATACCACAAGTCTCCGCGGAAACAAGTCGTGTAGATCACCCTGAAAAAAGCGAAATCTATAGGAGAGACATGTGTCACGAACCAGAGAGGCGTCTTCAAATTACACAACAGTTTCCGCAGTACGAGTTCAGACGTGAAAGACATGCGCCATGAGTACTGCTGTTTAGTGAGTCACAAGCTGCCCACGCAAATCTGTACACCCGAATCCTTCTCTGACGCCGCTGTGGTCGATATAACTATGATAGCTATCGTAGTCACCAGCATGATTGGGCAGAGTCTAGTAGCACGCAGCAAACAGATCCGCACACATGTGATACTCCGAAAGCCAGACTACCTCATGTGCAACGAGACTTGGATGTCGCACAACCACCACATCGAGCTTGATCGATTCGAGTTGCTGGTGTCGAGAAACACAATCTCTCTCCTCCGAAATCGCCCGGCCTGATGGCA
Source organism: Ornithodoros turicata (assembly GCF_037126465.1). Taxonomy (NCBI): domain Eukaryota; kingdom Metazoa; phylum Arthropoda; class Arachnida; order Ixodida; family Argasidae; genus Ornithodoros; species Ornithodoros turicata. Next base: position 267,591 of record NW_026999315.1, read on the forward strand.
CTGCAGCGAGCTACAACAGCGGCAAGAGTGCCACTGTGTGCCCTGCATGTGTGCCCATCGCTCAAACTCTCAGCCGGATCGAGCTAATCGACATCGACGGCGAGATGAGCTTCGTCGAGGTCTCCGTCAGACCATCCAACTTTCTTGCAACTTTTGTCTACGTCCATGCTGGCGTCAATATCGAAACCTTTCTCTTCCAATTGTTCTGTGGTTACAACCAGTTCGTACACACGATCGTATGATACATCGGTGACACCGAACGCAAGTCCAAATACCACAACGCCCGTCATGCTCAGCCGTGACTTCAGCTTCAATGTATCCAAGAGTACATCGCTGTTGACGTATTGCGAAGTTCGGTTTGATATACGCAGAAGCCTTGTTGTCTACGCTTGGAACTAATCAATTATATTTGACGTTTGTGAGATCTTTGAATGTGGGTAGCATGCCTTACGTAAATTCGGTTATCATTGTCCAATCTTACACAGGTTAACGTTGAAGAGGTAATTGTAGTGCACCTCGTTCACAGATGTGACTCCGGCTGTAACCTCTTAGCTCTTACGTTAGCGTTCTGCAGTCCGTGAGTCTTTGCAATAGCTTTAAGATAACCGCAACATATCTGTGAAATGCGTCCGCACTTGTGAACCGGTGTCTGTCCCGTCACTCTCTCTAGGAACACACACGAGCATTCGCGTTACGGTTACAGTTCGAGTCAAACACAAGGCGCCAAACCGCAGCCGTTCGAGATTTCAGATTTCTCACGGTGTACGGCATATTCCCAGCGCCCGAGACGCGAGCGCGACGCGGGCGTCGCGTGACCGATTCGGCGCGTAGCTAGCATCGCGTCATCGCGGAGCGTGTAACGTCCGGAGGGAAGTCGGGGGAGGGAGGAAGTCGTGGCGGAAAGCGTCGCGGGTAGGGAGTTTCCCGAGCACTGAGAATTTACTGTACACTGTATAGTACGTGGATGCGTTTTCTGGAGAGGATTGGTTGGGGGCGATGTTCGTTTCCTTTCACTTTAGGTTAAATTAATGCAACTGTAACTGCCACGCAAACTCTCGCACACGATGCTTAGAGATAATGAGGGCAGCCATTTGTGTAATGGTGGTAATCCTCTCGTGCTATAAATGACAAAAAATCGGGGATAGGTAGCAGTCGGGCTACTACCGCGAGGAGTTTGTATCACATCTGAGAACGAGGTGCACTGCACTTTCTTAAAGCTGTTACACACTAGCTTGTGTAAGATTGGACGATAATAACTTACGTGAGCATGCTGCTCACATTAAAATGCAAATGTCAAATATATTTCGATGTAATGTAATTTCGATAATATGTATTTCGAAGCACCGTTGGCAGGGCCTCTGCGTGGCTCAAATCGTATTTTGCTTCAGATACACCAACCGCGAAGTACACTTGGGTAGATCGACGCTGAACTCACAGATGAGCATGATGGGCATCGTGGTGTTGCGAATTGTGTTCGGTGTCAGCTTATGTACGAACTGGTAGTACCCATAGAACGATTTGAAGACAAAGGTTTCTATATTAATCTTGTAGAAACCGGGATGGATGTAGACAGAGGCAGTCCAACGGAAAACTCAGCGAAGCTTATGTCGCTGATGTCAATTAGCTCGATCTAACTGAGCGTGTGAACAATGAGCACACATTCGGTGGCGCTCTTGACACTGCTGTAGATTGCTACAGCGCCAGCTCCGGAGGAGATAGACGGCTTGTTAGAGGAGATAGTGTTTCTCGACACTTGCAACTCGAAAACATCAAGCTCAATCTGGTAGTCGTGGAACATCCAATAACATCCAATATCCAATAACAATAACATCCAACAATTCAACTTTCGGTGTATCACATATGTGCAGATGGACAACTAGACTCTGCACATTCATGCTGGGAACTAATATTGCCATCGTTGTGTCGTCGACCAGAGCGCCCTCACAGCCGTCACAGAGGGACTCGTGTGTTCTGGTTTGCATGGCCAACTTGTGATTCAGTAAACAGCATCTCATCGCGCGCCTCTTTCACGTTTGAAGTCGTACTGCCAAGCCCGTGGTGGAATCTGAAGTCGCCTTTCTGGTCGGTGAAATACAGCCCGCCTATGCATGTCACTGGGGTTCAGAGGCACGTACGCGACTTGATTCCACTGAGGCTTGTGGTATTGTACATGCACGATCTCATCAGAAGTGCCATCCTGCTACTTGTGTATCGTAATGGCATAAGCGGGCGCCAGATGAACTGTATTGGTCTCCACATGGCGTTACCGACTAGCGCTGGCAGTTCGCCTGTCTATGAGAGTCCAAGTTGGGCCCGACGCAGGACCACTCGAGAGCACGAACGGTTGCGCCTTCACTCCGATGTTGGCATCCATAGTGGAATCTGTGAAGGCGAGTCACACACGCACGAAGCCACCGTCTTCGTCTGTATACCGCAGAACGGCGTTTTCTATGTGCTTCAGAGTGTAGATCGCTCTGTTAACCACTCATCCTCGACGTCTATGTTGAGAGTAATCATGTACGGAAATCAGTTTGCTAGCTTCACAATGTAAGGTGATAGGCCCGCTGTCCACTCATCCTGTGCTGTTTATGCCGGCACCTACTCGCCCGAGCATAGTCTCTGTAGCCGATGGATATATCCACGGCCACACTTTGTGATGAATGTTGTTAGCCTGCGAGTTGTAGGCTTGTACGCTGTGGGCTTTGCGAAAGGGACGCGTCGCGTTGGGCACGTTCTTTGGGAAGAACTGACCTGAACGGAAGCGCGACTCGATCGCACTCATCTCCTAGGGGGTTAAGCGATGCTCGGTGTCATTCATGGCGGAGTAGGTCAGAGAAGACTCTGTCTCATCACTTGACCGCTTGTTGGTAGTTCTCACGAGCTCAGAGTACTCCGGCTTGCATTAGATGCTTTTCTTGCGCACAACTGATATGTTGCTCTTTTCCTCTGCCCTTCCTACTCATCCTATGCTCTGATTTAGAAGCCACCATTGTTTTAAGTCTTCCAGGACGGCATGATGACACGACAAGTCACCTCGGCACGTTTAGCGCAGGTGAACGAGTGATTGTGAACCTGATTTTTGAACAACTCGCTGAGCAGATCGTCGCCTGACAGAGCACAGATCGTTGACTAAGCGCACAGTCGCAGGCCTGGTGTCTTGTCACCTTCTTGGGGTCTCCTTGGAGAGACAGCAGTATGTGAGCGTGCAGGCTACCGTGATGTTGGAACTCTATGCGTTGGAAGTAATCGACGACGCGATGGTGCCCGCACGTGTTGTGTTTCGCCTTGCTCTGCGGCATATACAAGATCACATTGACCAGTTCGTAGAAGCACACGCAGGAAGTAACCAGGACCCCGTTGACCAAATGGCACCACATACTGCGCATCAGATCTCCCACCGCAGAAATTTCCTTTAATATATCGCCCAACATGTGCGTATTGTGAGCACCTTGGTCCATCGTGTCCCACTGGCGTTCAGTGTGAGCAACATTGTTGGTTTTCCCAACTACCGGATCACTGCGAAGAGGTATCGTATCCTATCAGCACGGTAGTTGACTGAGTTGTGGATTAACTTGAGGAATGTGAGATTCTTTTCTACACACTGGTCTCACTGTGGGTCCTCCAACCATCCGTCTTTTGATGCCCTCCACTTGACGCATACATGGAAGGATGTTGTAAATGCCGTCTACGACGCACAGGCTAAGCATTTTCGTATCCATGTACAAGACATGCTGATGGTCAAGCGTCTACCATCGTCGCTACACCGTGTGTTGCTGGTAGCCACCAAGAACAGCGTAACTGAGACGTCCAGAGATAAGCGTCTCGGCACACCATAGCAGATGACCTGTAAGTAGAGCTCCGCATGCACGTCGTGAATATGGGCGCATTATATTTACCCGCATATGTCCAGACAGTGCTCCTTGTTCCATAGCATGGTATGGCGGCACACGACCATCTCCTCCGGCTCGTATTCGCTCATCGCCTCCACGATACACGCGACGTCGTCTACATCCATCGGCTGCGCTCCGCTCCAACTAGCTCTCTCATAAACACCACCGAATGCCGTAAAGTCCACATTTATGTATACCGTACTGACTATACAGCTGCTGATATATAAGGTACCCAAACCACTGGTTGACAACCACCATTCTAAGCAAGTCGCTCAGGTACGAGGACTTCTTGATTCTTCTTTATATTAAAGCTGTAGCATTATTAATCTTCAAGAACTAACGTTGATGGCACAATCACCTTCAAGCCTGCGGCGCAACTGCATGACCACATGGCGTGGCCATGTTGTTCACATCGACGTGCACGTGACGACTATGGCCTCACGATCGCATAGTTACCCTCGTGCTTCAGCTTCCGTATTTGAACGAACGGTAGCCGCGGCGTTATGAGTCCTTCCGCGATCCTATCCAACGGTGGTAAGTGATCCGGCATTGGTGGGTCCTTGAACCATTTTGCCACCGACATATCCGGTATCTCGCCACCTTCCAGTCACATCTTACAAGTCGTCACGTCATCGCCGGTGCGGGAAAACCCCTCAACACGTCGAACTGCCTGCTGATGATTGGCTTCATGTCGAATTGGAACTCGATGCAATCATACTCTACAAGCGTGCCAGAAGTCGTTGTGAGTTAGAGTCCTCTCGAAGTAGATGCATGCAGCTTGTCAACCGTCGTTACGTGTGAAACGGGCAACGATGCTCGATGGCAGAGTCTCTAGTTCCATGGCAACTGCGCGTTCGTTGCATTATGTACGCATTGACTCCGAAATGGAAGCAGTCTGCAGTCCCGTTGTTTACTGGGCTTCTGCCTCGGCTCTTCTTTCTCGCGCAATAGAAACGAGAGCGTTCCGCATTCGTCATATGGCCGGAACCAGTCTTTTTACTAAGGCACGATGCCTTTCATTAGCCACAAACTAAGGAATTTCGAGCTGAGGACCTTGACATCTCCAGAGATGAGTCATGCACTTTACTACGGATCTTCTGAAATGTAGCCTATAGTGTTGCGTACTTTTAGCAACGCAAACAAGGCATCTGCGCTCAGGGTGACGGCAGAGCGAATCACCCTTTTAACACAAACATCGAGATCGAGGCCGGTTTCGTTATCGCTTTCAACCTTCCAGATTTTACAGATTAAGAGGTCAAGGGGAATTCAGGGACCCTCTTCTGGTGAGCTCCAGCCCAGGTTGCCGCTCCTTTGCCACTTCCTTTTCGTCTTCCTCCGTTTTGGGATTTCCTCGCCGTTGTCATTGCTACGAGGGGCGGGGTCCTGTTCAGTGCCCTGCCCTTGGCTTGATTGACAGCTTGAGTCACAACATGACACCTTTCGAGTTGTTCGACATTCCAGGATGACACCCCATTCCCGATTTTACGTATTCAAGACGTATTCAAGTCAAACGTCCTGTGTGTTGCAGAAGTGATTTCTTTCTGTCTGCTGTGGGGTGCACTTCCAACACGAAGTTACTTCTGACATCTATGCGTTCTCACTGCTTCGGATAAGACAACGCTCGAACTGAAACTGAACTCAAACTGAAGTTCACCGCATAGCACGCTCTCCAGCAACCATTGCCAAGAATGATAGGGTTATCGCTTCTGATTCCAAGAGAAAGAGGCGCGTACGCCTTTTTGTGTCAATTTGGATGTATGATAATTGACACGAAAGGGCGTACGCCGTGTCTCTCTTCAAATCGGAAGCGAAGCACTATCATTCGTTGCCATGGTTGGCACAGAGCGTGCTATGAGGTGAAGTTCGGTATTTAGAGTGTATATGTGCGTGATTTCTCGAGGGCTTCCGATAGCCGGTATTCTCGAATTGTGTTACCTACACTCTAAAAACAGAACTTCACCGCATAACATGCTGTACTCCAACCACTGCCAAGAATGATAGGGTTATCGCTTCTGATTCGAAGAGAGAGAGGGGCGTACGCCCTTTCCTTATCAATTATCATATATAAAAAATTGACACAAAAAGCGCGCGCTCCTCCCTCTCTCTATCTGAATCAGAAGCGATAACCCTATCATTCGTTGCAATAGTTGGCACAGAGCACCCTCTGCGATGAAATTCAGTTTGTAGATTGTACATGTGAGTGATTTCTCGTGGGGTTGCGATAGCCGGTATTCTCGAATTGTGCTACCTATACAAGAGGACTTCACCGCATAGCACGCTGTGCTCCAACCATTACCAAGAATGATAGGCTTATCAGTTCTGATTCGAAGAGAAAGAGAGGGGCGTACGCCCTTTTCTATGAATTATCATATATAAAAAGTTTACACAAAAAGGACGTACGCCCTGTCTCTCTTCAAATCGGAAGCTATAACACTATCATTCGTTGCAATGGTTGGCACAGAGCGTGCTATGAGGTAAAGTTCAACATGTGCGCGATTTCACGGAGGGTTGCGATAGCCTGTATTCTCGAATTGTGTTACCTACACTCTAAAAGCACAACTTCTCCGCATAGCATGCTGGGCTCCAACGATTGCCAAGAATGATAGGGTTATCACTTCTGATTCGAAGAGAGAGGGGCGTACGCCTTTTTCTGTCAGTTTGAATATATGGTAATTGACAGACAAAGGCGTACGCCCCTCTCTCTTATTTGAATCAGAGGCGATAACCCTATCATTCGTTGCAATCAGTGATGGGCAAAGTACATCAAAATTACTTAAAGTAAGTACCAAGTACCTGGTCTCATTAGTACTTCAAGTACAGTACAAAGTACCCGATTCCAAATGTACTTCAAATAAAGTACACAGTACTAGCAAAGTACTTCAAGTACTCATCAAGTACATCGCCACTATCACTTTGCATATCACTGTTTAGTATCTGTGTCTTGCTCTTTTGGCAAAACTTTAGTGAGCATTCTTGACAAATGCTCTGAAACCATAAAGTCCTAGGTTAAGTGCTAATTTGAAGTTATTATTTGCAGTTACGTGTAGAGAGGTAATCCGTCAGCTGTGCTGTGATTATGCAAAATAGTATTATACCCTGACTGATCCAAGATCACCCGCCTAGTGTGGTGTTCCGGTACTAAGCTTCGGGTATAGGAGGCTAGGTAATTTCAGGGGAAAAAATACAAGCCGACAGAGATTATACATTTCTGAGCATTCCTTGCTGCTTTTTGAAATACAACATGTTTAAAAAAAGAATATGAAGAAAATTAAAGAGTATGAAACACGATGTAAGCCTTCATTGTTATACAAACTGTGATATGCAGCAATGCAATCCTTGCGACCAATTAAAAAAACGCAAATTGTAAAAATGAAAGCATGTGTGTCTTTCAGAGTGTTGATCCTGTAATGCAATCACACATCGTCATATAAATTATGAATTGCCAATGAAGGAAACAATATAAAAAAGCATAGAACCTTGCATTGGGAGAGCTGAAATGACATTTGACCAAGTCATTGTGCTGCCGGTTACAGTGTCATAATGTGTGCGTGTCTTTGCATTCCATTCATTTCACTCAATCATAGAAGAGTTGATACTTTTTCAACACTTCAAGCCTACTAGCAATAGATTTGCTTCAACAAATATGCTATTTAAAAGCACAAAAATCCCTTTAGGTAAAATGTCATACTGGGAATTTTGGTATCGCATTTCACTAGAAGCACTAAAATGATGGCAAGAAGACGAAAACTCAGAGATACAGCCCTATCTGTGTGTTTTCGTCTCCGTGTTGTCATTTTAGCGCTTTTAGTAGGGCAGATTTCTGATACCCTTTTTGTCTGGAGTCCAAATTTGGGTACTTGAGTACTTGATGGGAAAGTACTCGAAAAAGTATTTTAAAGGGTCTCTGACCAGAAGCTGGAGAGCCCTTTCCGCAGTGGCTACCCATAGAATACACAAAAGCAACTTCGTATACGAATATTCATGCCTCAACACCTCGTAGTTTTCGTAAACTCGAATTTTGAACATCGCGGTTCACGCCGACGCTGGCACACCTAGCGTCAAACCAAGAAAACGTACGCATATATAGAAAACTCATCTGGTCATCCCACCGGGATGACGTCAATCGCCCATGCAATCAGCGCGCAGAATGCCGTCACGTGATCGAGCACTACAACAACTTTCATCAAGAACCAGCATTTTTACGCCGATATACTGTTGTCACAATGTCTGGAAATAAAAAGTACGTATATACTTCGAAATCTACGACCTGTTTTATAACTGCGATAATCCAATTAGCGACTTCCGTGGAAAGAGGAGCTACGAGGCTACGAGCTACGACGACTTTCGGGATCCAGCGCGCTATTTCACTGCGTTAGCGTAGTGTGTGTATTTCGAAGTTTTCTTTAGTTATAACTTTTGGAACAACGACCAATTTATCGAGGTACAGCCCTTACTTCATTTGACGTGCCTCGGTTGTGTCGTCAAAGCGAGATTATTCGGCGGGCATTCAGTTCCGTACGATACTGCGCGTTCAACCGCAGCGGCAGGTATGGTTGGCAGCGGATTTTGCCAATCGTATTTGAACAATGCAGACTATGAGTCGGACCCCTCAGTTTGAGTACAAAGAACCTCCGCCTACAGCAGTCCGCAGTGCTTTCCTTGAATCTATCTTCCAAGACTGTTGCATCGTGACGTGACGAGGTTAGTGTCTTCTGTATAATTTATACAGTGATTACTATCCTTGTGAGAATTACGTTGTGGCATGCAGATGTTAGGAGACCATTTACGCAACAAAGCAAAATACGGATTAAAGAAAATTGAAGTTTACGCACTAAATCGAAAGATTACTGTACAATTCCGAGTGTTGTTGAATGCAGCCATGCCAATTGCAACATTCATGCAGTATGTCGCTCAACTCAGCAGTGTCGCTCAGTATAGCAGTATGCAGCCACGCAGTAAGCAACATTCACAGTACGTAAAATGAAGCTGTGTATTCCGCATCTAGATGTAACATTATAATTGTCACAGCAGTGTGCACCAATGTAGTTCATGACTTCCTTGGACAAGATGTGGAACCAAATGTTGGAAATACAAGGCTGGGATCAGGTACAAGTTTTCTTCTATTTGTTTTCCTTATAATATGCAGCATACTGCACATAGTAAAGAAGGGTTCTGGATTCTAAACCAACGCAGTTGAAATCCTTAGTTTACCCCAAGCTGTACTATTGTTGTCTAATCTGGGGAAACACCACAGAGGGCAACTACGATAAAATTGCAGTGCACAAAAAAAAGAAAGAAAGAAAGCCTGGTATACGACAACCATGTCTACATGTGCAATGTGCTGGACCCTCGTTGCAAAGAGGCCTACCAGGGGTGCCACTACAATCCATCCATCCAGCCCCTCAGCTCCTTCAACACTTGCAAAATACAGTAGACAAAGCGTTCACTTGGAAATCAGACATTTACACAAAATTGCCTTGCAAATTCAGGATCTTTTAGCGCCATCCCAAACACTTGCCATTACGGTATGAAATCTATCACTGTACCACCTTACAAGGTTCCACTGCTACGGACCAACTACCAGAAATCAGCAGAAACTGTTCCTCTTCCGAACAATTTTTTTCACCTGATTGGAAATGGCCTTCCTGTGTCCAGTTTCAAAACAGAGTTACACAAACTTGTTGAAGTATTATTAGAGACAGTCCACTCTGCTATGTATTTTTGTGTGTGTGTGTGTGAAAATGTGGACAGCTCGGTGCAATTGTGTATTTTATTGATGCGGTTGTGATCTGCTGTATGCTCGTAGTGGTAATATCTCAGTTATCGCATTTATATGGCTTTTTTTAAACAATGTTAGGGTGATGACTTCATGGAAGTGGAAGGAACAGGAGAGGAAGACATCTGGCAATGGTCATGACAGTTGTCCGTCAGGTACGAGACCAATTTCTTTTGTAAATGTGGCATATAGAGTGAAGTTGTCACTAACAAAAAGTTTTTTGTTCCCTGTAAAGGAATCTACAGGTGGTGAGCACGCGTAAGGAATTGACCTATCTCAATACAACTTAGACCTGCCTGTTGCGCATGAGATGTGTGACTCTACTTACACACACAAGCTTCTGCAGGTTCGATGCATGTATATTTTGAAACATGAAAGACAGAGTGCTAAAAATATATCTGAGGTGAAAAATTGAGCAGTTCACTGCAGTAATTCTATCGATTTATTTTCAGCATTTTAGGAAAAATATAGTGATAGCAAGATTACCTGTGTTGTACTGCCAGACCATCTGCTATTGGAGTTCCATGTCCCAGTTATTATATATAATAGCTGTTTGAGGTTATTACATATTTATTATGCAAGTTTTGTGCCTGTGAGTTCCTGTAAATGTGCTCTGCGGTGATCATACTGGACAGAGAGCTATGTCTGTATAATAACAGTGTCTAATGTTCTCCTGCCCATAAACCTGTTCCTAGGGTACATCCGCACCCGTGGAAGTCACTGGAGAGGCGTGTTCGCTTAGCTCAATTGGTAAGGGCCCTGGATCGGTAATACAGAAGATGTGGGTTCAAGTCCTACTACTGGCTAACCTTTCCAGTGACTGCCTTCTTTCATCATTCATTTCTTAGGCACTTGATGCTTTGTATGTATTCGCCTTTTCTATGTGTTCCAGTCTCAGAACATCAACTGCCATGTTCAAAAGAACTGGAACATGCCTTTGCAATCTGGAACCCATCCCAACATTTCTTAATCGACAAAGTAGAATTTGTACAGAACCGCACGGTTTGTTGCTCGTGCTTATCATCCTTTTTCCTGCGTCTCAGCCATTAAAGCCAAACTCTTTCTTACTCCTTTGATTACCAGATGAAAGGTATAAGGCCTGGCATTCTTTCATAAGTTATATTACAGTCACACTCCTCCCCACACCACTTACTGTCAGTCCCCTCACAAGTTACTTCCAAGACTTGATGACTCGCACAAAGTACTTGCTCCACCTACACAAACAAAAAAATCCTCTACTCTCCGCACCAGCTGATGGTGTCAAACTGGAATGACGTTCCTGCCCACATAGCATCAGAACAAAATGTATAGTCATTTATTTCCAAGTGCTATGATCGTTTTCAGAACGAATGAATTTCTTTGTGGTGAGTGAACGAATTTTGTGTACATCATTTTGGTATTTGTCTTTTTTGGATAAAAAACCTCCCGCATTTATGTAAATCCCTTCACAAGGGTCTTAAGTAAACAAATGAAATGAAGGACTTCGTGATACTTTCATAATTGGAGCATTTTAATGCATATTTTAAAACAGCGGCTGCTAAAAATGTGTCAGACACCGTTACAAAGGCTGCCGTCTGTATCAGGTGAATCATGATTTTTCCCAGAAGCCCAATAATGTATAACGCTGCATCACATATGCTATTTTGGAGCAATCTCTGCAGACATATTATGAAGATATTATCTGAGTGCCACAATAAACTATATGAACCACATTTCATGTTACATCATCTTTGACTAAAACATGCCTATTTGAGTACTCGAGCAGCCCAAGATACAAAGCTTGGTTCCTCAAGGTCTACATCCTACTCGAACTGGGTGTGCACTTTGCACACAAAAGGAAGATTGAGAATGAAAAAATGGCTAGGAAGCAAGCGAACTGGGGTTTTACACCATGCATGGAAGATTGAGGTTTTCGATAGTCAACTTGTGTAGTGAGCACTTCTGGAGGACTGAGAGCAGGAACCGAGGTCACACACAGGGTAACCTGCATAACAGTCTGATTTACTTCCACATAACGATCATTAAAATACTTGAGGTGCCTAAACAATACTGTTTGGGTGCTATCAGACAGTAAGAGTTCGAACAACACTTACGACATTGACTGAATGGGTGGACAAAAGGATGCGTCATAACAGGATTGGATTTGTGTCTGTGGTGGAATTGAGAGCCCAATGTAATTCTTACCAGGCGGAGCAGGCTGATGAGATGGTGCTTTGTGTCAGGGGTCAGCACAGTGGTTTATCCAGAATCCCAAGCATGGAGGAGTGTTGAAAAAAGTTCGGGGGGAGGGGGGTCATTATTATAGTTGCATCATTAGTCTACAGCTGAAATTGCAAGGTCACCCCCTGTAGGGGGTACTTCCACCTAGTATCTTGGGTATTTAAAGCATGTAGTAGTTACTATGGCAAAGGCCTTGCATATCCTGTTCACCGCGCAGACTGGTATAACGATTTTTTTTTTCAAGTTTGTGCAACATCCATCTCACGAACTGTTGGTATGTAGTGTATTTCCTGTATGAGACACGCAAGCTTTGAACAATGCTAAACCTAGTAGGACGCCCAGTATTAATTCAGCTGCACTCTTTTTGAATAAGTGACGAACAATAACGAAACGTTCAGAAAAACTATTTTGTATTGAAACCAACCAGCATGATTGTGCATGAGCCACGTACGCTTCTTACTTGTGAATATGAGCGCTAGGTTCGTGCTGCCCTCGAAGTTCTAAATATGCTACTTTAAGAGCAGCTCCTTGCAACATAAGCACTCGACTTCTTTCGGCATTATTATGCAATGAACCACTCCGGCCCCTTTACACGGCGCCGTCAAACATGAAATTTACACAAACTGTTCATGTGCTTCATCGTGATGGATGCTGAAAGCTCATCTAACAGTCTGTCGTTGGAACTTCCTATGCTGAAGTCGATTCGCGGCTCAACATTTCAAAAGCAAGGCCTCCAAACTCTGCTGCACGTAGCAGGTGCCTCTCAGCTGCTGAAAGGTAGCTGAAAAGCTGACTTGTCGACTCCGCTGTGCTTCCGCGTCCATATTGAAAAAGCACCCAGCAATACGGAAGTTGCGGAAACCACCCGAACTTCCGATGTGGACTTTCCACCAATAAACGTCGCGGGCGTTTGACGTCATACACATGGGAAAACCACTGCATAATAGCTAGAGTTTTGCGCTGATCGCACGAGTTGAGGGCAGAAATCGAAACCGCTTTTCGGCTCCTTGTTTGGAATAGTTGGCGGCTCCGCAGAGACGAAACGTTTCAGTTGTAACTTGGAGGCACCATGTAGGTTCGTTATCCATACAAACAAAGACATTGACCAGGTTCTGGTCAGAGACCCTTTAAGTACAGTACGAAGTACACGATTCAAAATGTACTTAAAGTAAAGTACAAGTACACAGAACTTGAGTACTTGGTACTTCAAGTACTGCCCATCACTGGTTGCAAGGTTGGCACAGAGTGTGCTATGCGGTGAAGTTCAGTTTTTATATTGTACATGTGCGTGGTTTCTCGGGGGGTTAAGATAGCAGGTATTCTCGAATTGTGTTACCTACACTCTTAAAGCACAACTTCAGCGCATAGCACGCTCCAACCATTGCCAAGAATGATAGGGTTATCGCTTCTGATTTTAAAGAGAGAGGGGCGTACGCCTTTTTGTGTCAGTTTGGGGATATGGTAATTCACACAAAAAGGCGTACACCCCTATCTGTTTCTTTCTTCGAATCAGAAGCGCTAACCCTATCATTCATTGCAATGGTTGGCGCAGAGCGCGCTATGCAGTGAAGTTCAGTTTTTAGAGTGTACATACATGTGCGTGATTTCTCGGGTTGGGGGGGGGGGGGGGGTGCGATAGCCGGTATTCTCGAATTGTGTTACATACACTCTAAAAAAGAACTTCACCGCATAGCATGCGGGGCTCCAACCATTGGCAAGAACGACAGGGTTATCGCTTCTGATTCTAAAGAGAGATAGAGGGGCGCACGCCTTTTCGTGCCAAATATCATATATCCAAATTGACACAAAAAGGCGTACGCCTTCTCTCTCTTTCTTCGAATTAGAAGCGCTAACCCTATCATTCGCTGTAATGGTTGGCGCAGAGCGCGCTAGGCGGTGAAGCTCAGTTTTTAGAGTCTACATGCACGTGATTTCTCGCGGGGTTGCGATAGCCGGTATTCCCGAATTGTGTTACCTGCACTCTACAAACAGAACTTCACCGCATAGCACGCTGAGCCCACACGTACACAAAAGAATGAAGGCGCAGTTGCCATGGAAGTAGAGGCTCCGCCAACGAGCGTCGCTGTGCATTCCGCACCTAACAACTGTTGACAAGCTGCGGACCCACCCACTTGTTCTTTCACCCACCCACTCACCTTTCACCCACAAGTTCGGGCACGCTTGTAGCGTAGCTCATGGCATCATGGCTCGTTAGCATAAAGTTCAGTACGAGTCCCAGACTCACTCTTAATAGCCTTCGCAGTGCACTTTCACAGCTACTGAGAATGAGTGAAAGCCTCGTACTCAACTTTTATGCAAATGTGCCCTCGTTCCAATTCCATTTCAAGAGAGTCACCAGCAACCAGTGTGACGTCTTGCTAGAGGCGTTTGCTGGCTGCAGCGACGATGTTAGGGATACTTCACAGTATCTGCGACCTGAACAAGTCACTGGAGGTTGGCAAGTGCCCACCTAAGCCGGACCACCTACCGCCGTTGCATCTGATCGTGGCGGGATCCCACCGCGGCTACCTTTCATCCAAACATTGCGGTTCAGGAACGAGTGCAACAATGCGATCGTGCGGCTAGTTGTCATTGCGCCTGTAGATGTGAGTAAGTTGGTCATGGAGTTACGCTGCAGGCTCGCAGGTGCTTATGCCTTCAAGGCTAATTCTTGATATTAATACCAAGAAGAGCCTTATACACCGTTCTACGTATCTGACTGGCTATGTTTGTCAAGCAGTGGGTTAGATACCTCATGGGTCAGCCTCTCTGTCGCCAGTACGATATAAATGTGGACTTTGCAGCATTGGATGGCGTTAACGAGAGGGCTATTTGGAGCGGATCAGAGCGCACCCGAAGGATGAACAGACGCGCGGATGTCGTGGAGGCATTGAGCGAACACAAGTCGGAGGTGTTGGCCGCTCGCCAGTACAACATGTTCTGGGGTGAGGATCAGTGCATGAACATATCCCGGGTCAGTGCAATCGCCCCTTCAACAATATTACGACGTGCACGAGATGAAACTCTCCTTGCCTGACATCTTTTAAGGTGTTCTGAGACTCTTTGCACTGGACGTCTTAGTTACGCCGTACATGATGGCTACAAGCAAGACAGCGCAGCGATCGCAGAGACGTTACTCCTCAGCATATCTTGTACATGGCTACCAAAATGATTTTCGCTGCACGTCGTTTTTATTTTAGAACCCCTTCTCATGCATGCATCATGTGAAAAGCATCACAAGACGGACCGACAGTTCTTAGACCAACGCCTAGAAAATAATCTCTTGTTACTCAAATCAAACCCCAACTCTGTTAACTACCAGGCCGATAGGAAACGATACCTCTTCGCAATGATCCGGCAGTTGGGAGAACCAACCATGTTTCTTACGTAGAGCCCGAGTGAGACGATTTGGCCCAGGTTACTCACAATACTGCAGGGACTGACCTCGAGGAAATTAGTGCGGTGGGAGCTTTGACGTGGATGCGATGCAATTCGGTCAGCAAGGTCCCAACTATTTTCAACGCTGCACGTATTTCGCTGCCAGAGCTAAGGTGCGACCTTCTGCTCTCGAGTGCTTCTACGTTTCGTCCAACTTGGACTCCCACAGCCATGCGAGCGAACTACCAGCGCACCGCTAGGCAGTTACGTCATGTGCAGACTAATACAGTTCCTGTGGTGCCTGCTTGTGCCGCCACGATACCCAAGTGGCAGGGTGGCACGTTTCATGAGATCGTGTTTGAATACCACAAGTCTCCGCCGAAACAGGTCGTGTACATCACCCTGCGAAAAGCCAAATCTTTAGGCGAGACATGTATCACCAACCAGAGAGGAGTCTCCAAATTACACAACAGTCTCCGCAGTACGAGTTCAGACGTGAGACATGCGCGATGAGTACTGGTGGTTAGTGAGTCGCAAGCTGCCCACGCAAACCAGTACACCCGAATCCTTCTCTGATGCCGCTGTGGTCGATATAACTATGATGGCTATCGTAGTCACCAGCATGATTGGGCAGACTCTAGTAGCACGCAGCAAACAGATCTGCACAAATATGATACTCCGAAAGCCAGACTAGCTCATGTGCAACGAGACTTGGATGTCCCACAACCACCACATCGAGCTTGATCGATTCGAGTTGCAGGTGTGGAGAAACATAATCTCTCTCCCGTGAGTGTGCCACTGCGTGTCCTGCATGTGTGCCCATCGCTCAAACTCTCAGCCGGATCGAGCTAATCGACATCGACGACATAAGCTTCGTCGAGGTCTCCCGTCATACCATCCAACTTTCTTGCAGCTTTTGTCTACGTCCATGCTGGCCTCAATGTCAAAACTTTTCCCTTCAAATCGTTCTGTGGTTACAACAAGTTCGTACACACGATCGAATGATACATCGCTGACACCGAACACAAGTCCCAACACCACGACGCCCGTCATGCTCAGCCGTGACTTCAGCTTCGATGTATCCAAGAGTACATCGCTGTTGACGTATTGCTGTTCAGAGTTCGGTTTGAAACACGTAGAAGCCTTGCAGTCTACGCTTGGAACTATTTGTCGTTTGTGAGGTCTTTGAATGTGGGCAGTATGTCTTACGTAAATTACTTCGGTTATCATTGTCCAATCTTACACAGGTTAACGTTGAAGAGTTAAGTGTACTGCACCTCGTTCAGAGATGTGATAACCTCTTAGCTCTTACGTTAGCATTCTGCTGACCGTGAGTCTTTGCATTTGCTTTAAGATAACCGCAACATATCTGTGAAATGCGTCCACACTTGTGCACCGATGCCTGCCCTGTCACTACGAACACGCCCGAGCATTCGCGTTACGGTTACAGTTCAAGTCAAACACAAGGCGCCCAACCGCAGCCGTTCGAGAAACGTATCCGGATTTTTCACAGTGTACGGGATATTCCCAGCGCCCGAGACGCAAGCGCGACGCGGGCGTCGCGTGACCGCTTCGGCGCGTAGCTAGCATCGCGGAGCGCGGCACGTCCGGAGGGAAGTCGGAGGAGGGGAGAGGGAGGAAGTCGCGGCGGAAAGCGTCGTGGATAGGGAGTGTCCCGAGCACTGGGAATTTACTGTACGCCGTATAGTACGTGTATGCGTTTTCTGGAGAGGATTGGTTGGGGGCGATTGTTTCCTTTCACTTTACGTTGAATTAATGCAACTGTAACTGCCACGCGAACTCTCGCGCACGCTTCTTAGAGATAACGAGGGCAGCCATTTGTGTAACGGTAGTATCTTCGCGTGCTATAATTGACAAAAAATTCGGGGATAGGTAGTAGTCAGGCTACTACCGCTAAGATTTTTCATTACGTCTGAGAACGGCGTGCGCTGCACTTACTTAAAGCTCTTACACACTAGCTTGTGTAAGATTGGACGATGATAACCAAAGTAACTTATGTGATCATGCTGCTCACATTGAAATGCAAGTGTCAAATATATTTCGATGTAATGTAATTTCGATAATATGTATTTCGAAGCGTCGTTGGCAGGGACTCTGCGTGTCTCAAACCGTACTCTGCTTCAGCTACACCAACAGCGATGTACACTTGGATACATCGACGCTGAACTCAAGGATGAGCATGATGGCCATCGTGGTGTTGCGAATTGTGTTCGGTGTCAGCTTATGTACGAACTGGTACTACCCATAGAACGATGGGAAGACAAAGGTTTCCATATTCATCTTGTAGACTCCGGGATGGATTTAGACAGAGGCTAAAGAAAGGTAAACGGTCCAACGGAGAACTCAGCGAAGCTTATGTCGCCGATGTCGCATAGCTCGATCTGGTTGAGCGTGTGAACAATGAGCACGCATTAGATGGCGCTCTTGAAACTGCTGTAGATCGCTACAGCTCCAGCTCCGGAGGAGATAGACGGCTTGTTAGAGGAGATAGCGTTTCTCGACACTTGCAACTCGAAAACATCAAGCTCAATCGGGTAGTCGTGGAACATCCAATAATCGTTGCACATGAAGTACTCTGGTTTTCGGTGTATCACATATGTGCAGATGTACTACTAGACTCTGCACATTCATGCTTGGAACTATTATTCCCATTGTTGTTTCGTCGACCAGAGCGGCGTCACACAGGGACTCGTGTGTACTGGTTTGCATGGCCAACTTGTGATTCAGTAAACAGCATCTCATCGCGCGCCTGTTGTCGCGAGTCGTACTGCCGAGCCCGTGGTGGAATCTGAAGTCGCCCTTCTGGTTGGTGAGATACAGCCCGCCTATGCATGTCACTGGGGTTCAGGGGCACGTACAAGACTTGATTCCACTGAGGCTTGTGGTAACGTGCATGCACGATCTCATCAGAAGTGCCATCCTGCAACTTGTGTATCGTAATGGCATAAGCGGGACCAGATGAACTGTATTGGTCTGCACATGGCGTTACCGACCAACGGAGCCTTCGCAGTTCGCCTGTCGTTGGGCACGTTCTCTGGGAAGCACTGACTGGATCGGAAGCGCGACTCGATCGCACACATCTCCTATGGGGTTAAGCGATGCTCGGTGTCTATCATGGTGGAGTAGGTCGGAGAAGACTGTCTGTCTCATCACTTGACCGCTTGTTGGCAGTTCTCATGAGCTCAGTGTACTCTGGCTTGCATTAGCTGCTATTCCTGCGCACAAGTGATATGCTGCTCCTATCATCTGCCCTTCCTACTCATCCTATGCTCTGATTTAGAAGCCACCATTGTTTTAAGTCTTCCAGGACGGCATGATGACACGACAAGTCACCTCGGCACGTTTAGCGCAGGTGAACGAATGCTTGTGAACCTGATTTTTGAACAACTCGCTGAGCAGGTCGTCGCGGCTGACAGAGCACAGATCGTTGACTAAGCGCACAGTCGCAGGCCTGGTGTCTTGTCACCTTCTTGGGGTCTCCCTGGAGTGACAGCAGTATGTGAGCGTGCAGGCTACCGCGATGTTGGAACTCTATGCGTTGGGAGTAATCGACGACACTATGGCTCCCGCACGTGTTGTGTTTCGCCTTGCTCTGCAGCATATAGATGATCACATTGACCAGTTCGTTGAAGCACACGCAGGAAGTAAGCAGGGCCTCCTTGACCAAATGGTACCACATACTGCGCATCAGACCTCCCACCGCAGAAATTCCCTTTACTATATCACCCAACATGTGCGTATTGTGAGCACCTTGGTCCATCGTGTCCCCACTGGCGTTCAGCGTGAGCAACATTGTTGGTTTTCCCAACTACCGGATCACTGCGAAGAGGTATCGTTTCCTATCAGCACGGTAGTTGACTGAGTTGGTGAGGCATACATGGGAGGGTGTTGTAAATGCCGTCTACGACGCGCAGGCTAAGCATTTTCGTATCCATGTACAAATCATCCTGATGGTCACGCTTTCTACCATCACCGCTACACCGTGTGTTGCCGGTAGCCACCAGGAACAGCTAACTGTGACGTCCAGAGAGAAGCGTCTCGGCACACCATAGTAGGTGACCTGTAAGGAGAGCTCCGCGTGCACGTCGTTAATATGGGCCCATTATGTTTACCCGCATATGTCCAGACACTGCTCCTTGTCCCACAGCATGGTATGGCGGCGCACGTCCATCTCTTCCGGCTCGTATTCGCTCATCGCCTCCACGATACACGCGACGTCGTCTACATCCATCGGCTGCGCTCCGCTCCAACTTGCTCTCTCAAAAACACCACCGAATGCCGTAAAGTCCATATTTATGTATACCGTACTGGCTATACAGATGCTGATATATAAGGTACCTGAACTACTCATTGACAAAGGCCATCCTAAGCAATCCGCTCAGGTATGTGGACATCTTGATTCTTCTTGATATTAAAACTGTAGCAATAATGATCTTCAAGAATTAACGTTGATGGCACAATCACCTCCAAGCCTGCAGGGCAACTGCATGACCATCATCGCGCGGCCATGTTGTTCACATCGAGGTGCACGTGACGACTATAGCCTCACGATCGCATAGTTGACCTCGTGCTTCAGTCTCCGTATTTGAACGAACGGTAGCCGCGGTGTTATAAGTCATTCCGCGATCCAACCCAACGGTGGTAAGTGATCCGGCTTTGGTGGGTACTTGAACCAATTTGCCACCGACATAGCCGGTATCTTGCCACCTTCCAGTGACATCTTACAAGTTGCACACACTCTGAAGTATCCGTCACGTCATCCCCGGTGCGGGAAAACCCCTCAACACGTCGAACTGGCTTCGAACTGGCTTCATGTCGAATTGGAACCCGATGCCATCACACTCTACAAGCGTGCCAGAAGTCGTTGTGATTTAGAGTCCTCTCGAAGTACATGCATGCAGCTTGTCAACCGTCGATAGGTGTGGAACGGACAACGATGCTCGTTGGCGGAGCTTCTAGTTCCTTGGCAACGGCGCGTTCGTTGCATTATGTACGCATTGACTCCAAAATGGAAGCAGTCTGCAGTCGAGTTGTTTACTGGGCTTCTGCCTTGGCTCTTCTTTCTCGCGCAATAGAAACGAGAGCGCTCCGCATTCGTCATATGGACCGAACCATTCTATTTACTAAGGCGCGATGCCTTCCATTAGCCACGAACTAAGGAATTGCGAGCTGATTACCTTGACATCGCCAGAGATGAGTCTTGCACTTCACTACAGATCTCCTGAAATGTAGCCTATAGTGTTGTGGAGTTCTAGCGACGCAAAGAAGGCATCTGCGCTCAGGATGACGACCGAGCGAATCACCCTTTGAACAAAAACATCGAGGTCGAGGCCGGTCTTGTTAAGGATTTCAACCTTCCAGATTTTACAGATTAAAAGGTCAAGGGGAACTCAGGGGCCCTCTTCTCGTGAGCTCCTGTCCAGGTTGCCACTCCTTTGCCACTTCTTTTTCGTCTTCCTCCACTTTGGGATTTCCTCGCCGTTGTCAATGCTACGAGGGGCGGGGTCCGGTTTAGTGCCGTGTCCGTGGCTTGATTGACAGGTTGAGTCACAAAAATACCACCTTTCGAGTTGTTCGACATTCCAAGATGACACACTATTCCCGATTTTCAAGACGTATTCATGTCAAACGTCCTGTGTGTTGCAGATGTGATTTCTTTCTGTCCGCGGTGGGGTGCACTTAAAACATGAAGTTACTGTTTACATCTACGCGTTCTCACTGTTTCGGATACCACAACACTCTACAAACTGAAGTTCACCGCATAGCATGCTCTCCGTCAACCATTGCCAAGAATGATAGGGTTATTGCTTCTGATTCGAAGGCGCACGCCCCCCTCTCTCTCTTGGAATCAGAAGCGATAACCCTATCATACGCCAATGCTTGGCACAGAGCGCGCTATGCGGTGAAGTTCAGTTTTTAGATTGTACATGTGCATCATTTTTCGGGGGGTTGCGATAGCCGGAATCCTCGAATTGTGTTATCTACACTCTAAAATTAGAACTTCACCATATTGCACGCTGTGCTCCAACCATTGGCAAGAATGATAGGGTTATCGCTTCTGATTCGAAGAGACAGGGGCGTACGCTCTTTTGTGTCAATTTGGATATATGAGAATTGACACAAAAAGGTGTACGCACCTCACTCTCTCTTCGAATCAGAAACGATAAGACTATCATTCGTTGCAATGGTTGGCACAGAGCGCGCTGTGCGGGGAAGTTCAGTTTTTAGATTGTACATGTGCGTGGCTTCGCGGGGGGACCTCCCCACTCCTCCTCTCAAAATAAAGTTGTTGTTGTTGTCGGGGAGTTCCGATAGCCGGTATTCTCGAATTGTGTTATCTACACTCTAAAAACAGAACTTCACCGCATAGCACGCTGTGCTCCAGCCATTGCCAAGAATGATAGGGTTATCGCTTGTGATTCGAATAGAGAGAGGGGCGTACGTCTTTTTCTGTCAATTTGGATATATGATAATTGACACAAAAGGGTGTACGCCCCTCTCTCTGCGAATCAGAAACAATAAGCCTATTATTCCTTGCAACGGTTGGCACACAGTGCCCTATGCGGTGAAGTTCAGTTTTTAGAGTGTACATCTGCGTGATTTCTCGGGTGGTTGCGAGAGCCGTTGCGTTACCAACACTGTAAAAACAGAACTTCACCGCATAGCAAGCTGTGCTCCAACAGTTGCCAAGAGTGATAGGGCTATCGCTTCTGATTCGAAGAGAGAGAGGGGCATACTTTTTTGTGTCAATCAATTTGGATATATGATAATTGACACAAAAAGGCGTACGCCCCCTCTCTGCGAATCAGAAGCGGCAAACCTATCATTCGTTGCAATGGTTGGCGCAGAGCGCCCTATGCGGTGAAGTTCAGTTTTTAGATTATTCATGCGCATTATTGCATTGTGATGGCCGGTATTCTCGAATTGTGTTACCTACACTCTAAAGAGAGAGCTTCACCGCATAGCACGCTTTGCTCTAACTATTGTCAGGAATGATAGGGTTCCCGCTTCTGATTGGAAGAGAGAGAGAGAGTGGGGCGTAACCCTTTTGTGTCAATTTGGATATATTATAATTGACACAAAAGGGCGTACGCCCCTCTCTCTCTTTCTTCGAATCAGAAGCGATAACCCTATCATTCGTTGCAATGGTTGGCACAGAGCGTGCTATGCTGTGAAGTTCAGTTTTTAGAATGTACATGTGCGTGATTTCTCGGGAGTGTACGATAGCAGATCTTCTGGAATTGCGTTACCTACACTCTAAAAAGAGCGCTTCACAGCATAGCACGCTGTGCTCCAAACATTGCCAAAAATGATAGGGTTCTCGCTTCTGATTCCAAGAGAGAGAGAGAGAGAGAGGCGTACGCCTTTTTGTGTCAATTTGGATATATGATAATTTACATAAAAAGGCGTACGCCCCTCTCTCTCTTCGAATTAGAAGCGATAATCCTATAATTCGTTGCAATGGTTGGCACAGAGCGCGTTACGCGCTGAAGTTCAGGTTTTATAGTGTACATGTGCGTGATTTCTCGGGAGGTTACGATAGCCGGTATTCTGGAATTGTGTTAGCTACACTCTAAAGACAGAACTTCACCGCATAGCACGTTGTGCTCAACCATTGCCAAGAACGATAGGGTTATCGTTTGTGAATGATACATGGTATGCATGAAGTTCTGTTTTTAGGGTGTACGCGATCGGCGTAGATTGGCGGTGGTAATTTCCTGACTTATGCCACGGGCTGCCACGTGTTGATCACGTTACCGAGCGTGCTCGCAGGGGCGCGCTATAATTTCTTTGCGTGTTGGCATCCACAATGGAATCCTGTTTTTCTTCGTTCATGAAGGCGGCAATGGGTGTGCGCTAAAAAGTTGATAATGTCCGTGAAATCTTCGCGCAGCGTGTTTGCAATGTAACAAGCTTTGTGCATGTTGAGTCAGCGTATACAAGAATCCGCTGAATATTTACAGGTCGCTGCAGGCGTGATTGCAGTGACAGTATCCCTCGTTGCAACGGGTGGCTGTTGCAAAAGCGCCATATGTGAATAGAAGCGACGTTGGGGACATCGGCGACGTCTTTTCATTCAGGAATCACACACATAGAATTATTCGTCGAGTCCGATAGCAGGTTCCCCCCTACGAAACAAGTTCCCGCTTGTGTAAATAGATTTATATCATGGAGAAGAATGAACGCTGTAAACATCCGACGAGATTTACAATGCCGAAAACCAGAAGCTCAATAAAAGTTACGGCAGAAATCGCTGTAGAGGTAGTCATTGAAATGTAACAGTGTTTGAGAGTTTAGCGCCGGCATTCCCCGACGATGAGCAGTAGAGGCCTGTGGAGACCGATGTATCTGATGTACTTAGCAACCACTAGCTCGTCTTTTCCCTGACGAAGACACAATGAATAACTCTTCCCGCGCGGGTTATTGGAATTTTATCGTGACTGACTAGATGCTAATCATCTTTCATGAAGCCCTCGAACCAGTTGTTCTGGGGCTTATTTGTGTCTGTAGTGAAGTCTTCTCGTGCCAATCACGGACATGTTGTGTTCCTTCACGGTTTTTCCGAAGATGATGCTGGTAGAGTAATTGAACGGCTTGGCGAAAAGGGACCTCTTCATCGTGTCTTTAGAGGGCTCGAGTGCAACGTACTAGCACGGTGAGGATAGCGCCATAATTGCAGTCTACTTTAACAACGGATAGGTGGGGTAACTTCGCCAATCATCCTGGTGCTTACAATGGTACAGAGAAGATCCCAATGGAGGCTACTGAGGGATGCTCGTCTGTTTTCTGTGGTAGGCAATTCGCCACGTCTACCCGATTCCCAGAACACGATGGACTGTACACTCGTTCCTCTCCTGTGCCACAATCTTTCACCCTTCCATCTTCCCCCTCCCCTGGGTGCACTAAGCGCCATCTCCGAACAGGCTGACCGCACTTTTCCCAAACACCACTCTACCCCTCTATACGACGCATACATCGCTATCTTAGTCTGCAGGGGCAGAGGCGTGTTCTCCCTTGTCTATACTTTGACGGTGACTGTAGCGATCGCTGAGATAGTTGGCACTAGTGCGCACAAAGTACACTTGCACACACACACTCGTACGCAGATCGCATATAGTAGATGTTGGCACCGGCGCTTCGGCTGTCTTCTCTCTTCGTTGGCGACGAATCTCGAGAACTTAGCGGGTCCAGACCCTTACGTTACGTGGTTGTGGTGGGGGAGGGGGGCAGTTTCTGAAGAAGACGCAGATGATTCGTTCATAAATGCTGGCGCATGTCTGCATTCCTTTCAGTAAGCATCCCAGAACCATGAGCTGAGCACTCAGCGACTCACTCGCATTTGATCAGTAATTGAATTA
Organism: Ornithodoros turicata; assembly: GCF_037126465.1. Classification (NCBI taxonomy): domain Eukaryota; kingdom Metazoa; phylum Arthropoda; class Arachnida; order Ixodida; family Argasidae; genus Ornithodoros; species Ornithodoros turicata. Next base: position 292,235 of record NW_026999315.1, read on the forward strand.
AACTTTTAGATTTTCCCACTGCTAGTTCCTTTTCTTCAATGGCCGTTCTAGATTTCACTTCAGACACGTTCGGAACTCGACGATCGTTCGAACAGACACGTTCCAGACTCCTGAGCTAAAAATATTTCAGAAGAAAAAACGCGTCGTCGCGTGATGTTTTCGAGAAGGAATTGGTTTCGGCTTGGTTTCGGAGCAGCGCACCAATACTACCCTTCGCTCAGCTATCCGACTTCTACTTACGTGTTCAGCCCCCACTAGTACACAGCGTTCGCGGTACATTCGTTGTCATCAGGATGAAGGCACACTGTCTCATCCACTGAACGACAGCACGACGGGCGCTGTGTACCCATCGAGTAACGAAGGAGAAGGAATACCGAAGCTTCTCTTTCGGCTGTACCTTACCTTCCGTTACACCCGCGTATGAACCAGGGGCATGAAGACGTTACTGACAGCCAAGGAGGAAGAGTGCACTGGCACGCCGCTCCGCACGAGAAATATGCTAACCGAAACCAACTAATCACTCGAAAGGACTGAAGTATCGACGCGGTGTTTTGCTGAAATGTCGCTGAAACAAAGGATATGAAAACGTCTCACGTAAAATTTAAACGTTAGGAGTTCAATTAAGCGTGTGCCAATGAACGAATGAGTGGTCACTTTATGGCCAGCGCCCCAAGGATGCTAACTGAAAAGAAAGTTTCCCGACGAACTCGACCGTCTCCGAATAGACCATTTTAGAAAAGCAAGCGCCACCTGTGGTACGCAAGGGCTCATGGGAACTTAGAGCATTACGATACGGCCAGAGGCGGAGGCAGAAGAAGAACAAGAACATTCCCGGTGTGCGCAGCAACAGTGTCAGCCGATATGAAGCATATCCGAAGCAGACGACGGAGCAGTGTCCCTCAAAGTTCCCATGCTGCCTTGCGCCACGCGCTTGATGGCGCGCGCATCTTTTTAAAATCGTCCATTATCCTGCCGAAGGATTTTCATGAGGCACGCCGCACTACCTTATATGTTCAACAAGGTCCGATAGGGGTTATCCAGTCATTCTGGATTTAAAGCAGGTCATTAGGATCACATAGAAGAGGGTTCGAAATAAATATAACACCAAACGTTGTTGTTGCTGGAAAGCGCAATGCACAGCAATATTGTTCGCGAAGCGCGTCTAGATACCCTTGCATTCTGAGGTAGCTACAATGTCACAGTAACCAACATCAGTAAAAGTTTATCCAAATGTCCAGGAATGGCAACTAACGTGGAAAATCGGGGAGAGCAGTAGTCCTCTCCTGTGTGCTTTTCTGTGTCCGTGTTTTGTCTTCCTGGTTTTCCATATATCACCGTGTTAGTTAGCATAGGTGCCGACTGCTGGGAGAGTGGGCTTGGGGTCCTGAGCGCCCCAGAACTTTCCTGGGGGGTGGGGGGTGGCGCCCTCTCGTGGGTAGGAAAGTCTACTCAGCTGACACTTAAGGCGAACGTTTCGAGGGGTATCTTAAGAGCCGCGTTTCTAATGCTTGAAATCATGAACATCCAGTAAAAAAATTGCCTTACAACGCCACAACAAGGAATTCTCGAACTCTATGTATGAAGGGAAGGGGGGGGGGGGACGTTGTGGCGCGGCACTCTACGACGGATTGAAAACTCGCCTCTTCACTCTCAGCAGTCAGTTAGGGCCACCTTTCCACGTATACCAGTATTGGCCACAGGTGCAACCCACCGTTGTTTGACGCTGCCCCAGTACCACAGTCCAAAGTACCGCTGAGAAAGAATTGATACACTGCTTACCCAAACTTCTACGCGTAGCTCGATGACGTAGACACACGTAGCACAACACAGCACTATACACACGACACCAGATGTGTTCACTTATCCCTGGTGCACTTTGACCACATGCATTAAAGCAGGACAGCCAAAGATGTCCTATGGAAGTTTTAATGCCGAGGCTCATCTGAGGCTGAAAAAAAAAAACAAAGGAAACGCACGCTAAACCTCTCCGCAGCTTCTTGCTCATTTCTAGACGTCTAACCCAATCCTCTACCGCTGATTGTTTGCTGATGTCCGATACCCTTCGCTCATTGCACAGCTTATGCAACACTAATATGTATTTTCTGTGTCCCTTTGCACTATATTTGACCGCAGAAACACAATTTCCGCAACTTCCGCAACGTCATAGCAAACACAGCTTCTTGATTGACGAAACAAAAAAACAGAGCTAGAAATAGCGCTGAAAAGGTGACAGGAGCTCAACATTGGTAAGCATTGTCTTCCATCACTTCTTAGTAGTGCGAGGAAGAAAAAACAGCACTGTTTACCAGCGCTACAAAGCAAAGTGTTGCGAAAGTGCCACTCCCTGAACAGAAGTGGTGATGGGGACGTCGGTAACGCCTGCTCATTCGGGAATTTCACTCATAAAACTAGTCCTCAAGTCCGATCGCAGTTTCCCCACTTTGAAACAAGTCACCGGGAACTGAGCTTTACCATGTAGTATCAAAGGGATCAGTCGTAGAGACAGCTGTGGGTTTTCTCCAACATGTGCTTGCTTAATAAACGTTTCGATCCATCTCTCGTGCTTTATATTTCATTGGCAGGCGTCAAAGGGAAGGGAGCGTACCTTCTCGCTGAAAGCCTAGTACCAAAGAAGGTAAAATCCCCCACGGAAGATAGAAACCGAAGCAGGCAAACGTGGAATCGCCTAGGATAAAAAGGATACCCATGAAGTTCAATGTTGACGTGGTATTATCAATCCCGGAAAAACAGTCTAGGCTGTGGGCAAAAATTGGTAAAGCAAAAACCAGTTGGTCTAGGAATGGCGGATATGGGAAAAAGAACGTCACCAGCTTCGTTTCCTCGTTGCCACGGTAGTAGTGTTCCGAGCGCAGCTAAGCTGTGGTCGTGTATACATTGGCCAAGCGAGATGTTTCCTTAACGATTGGCTCAGAGAGCATGCTGCCTTTCTGAAATCTATGCATCGCGGGCACAGTAGCAGTTCACTGCAGGGGCTGCAGGTAGCGCCCTATGCTAGAGAAAACAGTTGTTGTGGGGAGAAGCTTTGACTTGAAGGTACGTGAGATTTGGGACGTGCCTGGTATTATGATAATAATAATGATTGGGGTTTATGTCGCGAGACAACTGAGATCATGAGCGACGCCACCGCGGTTGGTCTGTGGATTGCTTTTGCCCATCTCGGGGTTCTTTAACGTGCGATGAAACTCGCCCCACGGCACCCCGTATTTAACGTCCCTCGTGGAAGACTGGGTGTTCAAGCAACTTGTGCCCTGCCACCAAATTACTGGCGTCCTTGGGTGGGTTCGAACCCACAATCTCGGCATCAGAAGGCGAACACGGTACCGACTGCCTATATTATGAGTCCAGAGTAGACACCTGTGTAAAGATACTACGGTCTTATCTGTAGTAGTCTATACCTAGACTCGTGAGAGCTAAAGCCACAGAGAACATGAACGTTTATTTCTCGTCCCACGTTCGTCTTCACCATCTTCATCAGCTTCATTATCTTGCTCGTGCTCAGTCCACTACGTTCCTCCCTTCAAGATGGGACGCATCCCGACAGAGGTTTGCGGTTTCTTTTAGGGTACCGCGGCGGTCTGGGAAGGTCCTGTTCTTGGGCTGGCTTCTCTGACATCGTTGTCGTTGTGTCCGTTTCTGACCAGTGCAATGGTTGAATCGACTTAGAGGATGCTGAGGTTAATCTGAGTTTCAGGTGGTCAGCATGTACTCTGCGTTGCCTGCCATCGGTTAGCTGTACTTCGTACATGGGTCATTGTGGTAACTGTTGCTTTTGTCCAGTGGCGTTTGTCCGACGGAGCGGCAGTCCAGACAGCATCCCTAACACTGAAATCTCGTGCTTGTGATTTACGGTCATAATTTCCCTTCTGTCGGTTTCTTGCTCCCAGGAAACGTTGTTCCAAGCCAGACCGGATGAGGTCGAGGGCGGAGCGTAGTTGTCTTCCCATGAGGAGCATGGATGGTGTTTGCCCTGTAGTTGGCGTGCGGTGTAATGCCATACTGCACGACAAACGACTGGATGGCCTCTTCCTTAGTTCCTCCTCTCCGTAAAGCAGTCTTGAATGTCCGCACGAAATTTTCCGCTTGACCATTAGATTTAGGATGGTACGGCGCAGTCAAGGTATGCTGAATACCATGCTGCTCTATAAATTCTTTGAGTGTTGAACTCATGAACGTGGGCCCGTTATCGATGACGATTTGCTCGGGAAATCCTTGCTGAACAAATATTTCTTGCAGCGTTGCTATCGTTGCAGAGGCAGATGTTAACGGCATATACGCAACCTCTGGTCATTTACTGTAGGCGTCAATGGCAATGAGGAAGTGGTGGCCTTGGACTCTGCAAAATCGCAGTGAAAATGCAGTGAAAATCGGCATGGGCAGCTTCTGCTCGCTGAATTCTGCACACTGTTCACAGCCACGGGAGAGTGTCTCGATGTCCTTATCTACTTTAGGCCACGACACGTAGGATCTAGCCAGCATGTTCATCTTGGTTTGTCCTGTGTGACCTGAATGTAAGACATCAAGATGATGGGCCGAAATTTGTGAGGAACTAACGTTCGCAAGTCCCAAACGATACAGCCGTTCAGCACCGTAAGTTATGTTTGGTGGGCTGCGAAAGGTTCAGCATCCGATGGAACACGTGGGGGTCATACTTCCACAATGTAGCGGTATACCCGTGAAGACAGGGGGTTTCTGGCTGTCTCTTTTGCAATGTCATCGGCGGAAACTGGGAAACTGATGGTGTTAAGATGTACCGCCACGATATCAACCAGATTGACGTCATCTTGTATGGACTTTTCAAACTGAAGGTCTAGTCGCATTGGTAGACGTGACAAACCATCAGCATTTCCAATTGCAGTCGAAGACTTGTACACAATGTTGTAGGAATAGTTTATTTATTTATTTATTGTATGTACGTCAAAGGTCGGAAGAGCGGGTACAACATAACGGAGTGGAGCATAGCAGAACAAATGAACATAGAGAAAGTCAAGCACGTGATACATCCCATAGGATACAATGGGCAAGAATGTATGTACAAGGTCACACGGCACAAACAGAGAAGCACCAAAAGTTAGATGACACGCTGAGTAAGGAGCGGATTAACTAGCGCGAGCAGAATAAATCGTGGATTGCTTGCTTAAAAGTCAAATGATCACTAATTGTAGCAATGTGATGAGGAAGATCGTTCCATCAGACTCGGAAAAACGCCCGAGTATTACTTCGGTATTCTCTAACCTTAACGCATGATCCACACGGTGAGATATATGTTCGATCCACCCGCTGTGGTTGGGATCATCGAGGGGCTTAAGCTACGCTTCAGCTCTGGGGTCGCCAATATTAACAGCAAATTTGTCAAAAGCACAAAGTTCTACTCATCCGTGAAACTGACAAAATTGTTCGTGCAGTCCCTGGAGTTTGGAACGTTGCCCCATGCCTGGAAGACCGGAATTGTTATACCAGTCCACAAATCGGGTAGCGTGATCCAAGCAGCCAACTTTCGCCCCATATCACTAACCAGTGTACCATGCAAGATCATGGAACACGTTTATATACTCCCATCTAATCAGTCTCCTTGAGTCGAACGCCGTTTTTCACCCATATCAGCACGGTTTTCGCAAGCAGTTTTCCTGCGAAACGCAGTTAGCAGCCTTCTCTCATGACATCATCCGCTATATTTGAGATAGCCGTGGGTGTGTAACCGTTTAATGACGGTGACATGAGATGCAGGGAATAAACTTGCTGTGATCAGTACGCAGCCAAGTCCAGAATGAGAACATGAAGTACGCCCTCTCGCGCTTCTTCGTTAGCCACCAGTGGCGCCACCACAATACCTCCCCCTTTAGATCGAGCCGTAGCGGTCGACAGGATGACGATTCCGTAAGGGGTAGCCGCGTACACTGCTTTCCGGTCCCGTTGCTTCGTTTCCTGGTGCGACATTGGCCTGCGAACGGGCATTGCGAACGGGAGACGGTTCAGTTGATGTCTGGTTGTCGCCAGAGGAGGTGAAGGTGTCATCGACTTCTTGGAATGGCAAGAGGCAGTTTGGTGAGAGACAAGAGGCAGGCGATGCCCTAGGAAGTTCGTCCTCCCAGGATTGAAGACTCCCCCTTTCAGATAATCTTTATGTACGCGATGCATCTTACCATCAGGGTAATATAATAATCAGGGCACTCGGAATATAACCTCCCCTCCTGGCCCACAATGGTCGCACTACTCCAGTGTCCCTTTTTGTGTGGGTCATGCATCCAGACACACGTGTTGGACCCAAAAGATCTGTCTCGTGCTCGTTTGTCGTGACATCGCTTCTGACGTTCCTTAGCGGCGACATCTCTTGCAGGAGGAGATTAAGATGGAGCAGCGGGCAGTACAAGATCCAGCACGGACCGATAATGCCGATTGTTGAGTAACTCACATGGTGGACGGCCGGTCGACGCATGTGGGGTTACCCGGTATTTGAAAACGAAACTTCTCAAAAACCTCCCTGTCCTCCACGCTTGAACGGGACAGCGCAGCTTTTAGAGTTCGGACAAAGTTCTCTGCTTGTCCATTCGACTTGGGATGATATGGAGGTGTCCGAACATGATGAATCCCTTGTTCCGACAAGAAACGTTCGAAAAGTTGACGGGTGAAAGGAGGGCCATTGTCCGACACCAGTACCTCGGGAAAACCATTGTGAAGAAAGATGTCTTTCAACACCCTCAATAGTCTTGATTGCTGTGGTAGACACCATGCGCACAACTTCTGGCCACTTGCTGAAAGCGTCTACTAAGACAAAATAATGATTCCCTTGCAGCTCTGCAAAATCAGCATGTAGTCGACACCAGGGCTTCTCTGGTGACTCCCACTGATGAAGTGGCACCGGAGATTCTTGTGCCGCGACGGATGCACATTGATCGCAACGTCGCACCCTTGCTTCAATATCTCTGTCAAGACCTGGCCACCACAAGTATAAGCGGGCGAGCATTTTCATTTTGGTCTGTCCAACATGACAATCATGTAGAGTGTCCAGCAAATTCGCTCGATACTTCTCCGGAATCACGGTGCGTAGTCCCCAAAGGACACATCCTCTGTGAGATGTCAGCTCAGTTCGCTTCTGAAAATATATGGCAAACTGTGGCTCCGGATTCTTTGGCCAGCCATTGACAATAAACCCCAAGACTTGCGCCAAGCAGTGATCTCTCTGAGTGGCGTCTGCGATATGCTTAGCGGTGACTGGCAGAGTAGACATATGAAAGTCGTGTACCGCGTTAATCTCTTCGTCCTCGACGTTGAAAATTCATCGCTGCATTTGCTCATCAAACGTCAAATCGGGGCCCTTTGGAAGCCTGGATAGTCCATCAGCATTGGCGATGTTGTTCGTAGACTTGAATTGTATATCAAACGAATAGCTCATGAGGATGATTGCCCACCGCTGTAGACGACTTGCTGTAGTAACGGGAATGCCATTTTTAGACCGAAAATCACTGTTAAAGGCTTGTGGTCTGCCAAAAAGCGTAAACCCTTCGCCCCCACAAATATTGGTGAAACTTCTTGTCCCCAAAGATAATGGCGAGTCGCTTCCCGCTCTATCTGAGCGTTTTTGGTCTCAGCTGGTGTCGATGTCTTTGATGCATGTGCAATCGGTAGATCTTGGCCGTTCATACGATGGTAGATGACTGCACCAAGCCCCTTCGAAGAAGCATCCACGGCCAGGAAGATCTCCTTGCGCGGATCGTAGTGTGTGAGAATTTGAGCAGAAGTGAGCATCTTCTTGATTGCCTCAAACGCATCCACGGAAGACGCCGACCACATACTTTGCAAATACTTTGCGTAGTGCTGAATCATGCCGAGAAACGCCCGTAACTCTGACACTTGCGTGGGAGGAGGCATGTTCAAAATTGCCGACACCTTTTAGGCAGATGGTCGAAATCCCTCCGCTGTAACACCATGTCCCAAGTATTCCACCTGGTGCTGCATGAAGGCACACTTCTCCTTCTTTAGTGTGAAACCAAACTGTCGAAGGGGCTCTAAGACTTGCTCCAAGTTCTTGAGATGCTCCGTGCCGTTCTTGCCAGTGACAATTATGTCGTCCAGATAGCAAGCGACAGACGGCATCACTTGCTCCATTGTGCGCGGAAACACCGCAGGGGCAGATGCGATGCCAAACGGCAATCGATTAAACCGATATAAGCCTTTGTGCGTCTTGACTACCAATATCCTCTTGGCTTCGTCATCCAGCTCCATCTGGAGGTACGCCTCAGACAAGTCCAATTTGGTGAACTTCTGGCCTCCACTTAGCACTGCCAACAGCTCTTCCGTTCGAGGCAAAGGATACTGCGCGATCTCAATCTGGGGATTCACTGTGACGCTGAAATCACCGCAGACTCGAACAGCTCCATTCGGCTTCGGAACAACCACAATGGGGGTAGCCCATTCCGACACCTCGACTGGTTCCAGCACGCCATTCTTTACCTGACGTTGAAGGTCAGCTTGTACTGCCTCACGAGCCGCAAAAGGATTCGGTCGTGGCTTGAAAAACTTTGGCTGAGCGTCGTTTTCGAGATGGAGATGAACCAAGGTCTTGGTACATCTACCGAGCTGATTGCGAAAAATATCTTCGTACGCTCCCAGAATCTCGTCCAACGCAGAGACTTAGCTAATGGAACCAACAAACAGCTCGTTGAGATTGATGCCTATAGCTTGCGTATCCACTTTCGCCCAAGGAGATTAGTGTGCTCCATCTTGGTGAAGATAACTGGTAGGGTTTCTTCTCTTCCATCGATGAAGACATGAAGGTCTGCCGCCCCACGAAGCGGAATTTCATTCTTGTTGAAGGCGCGTAGACGGACTGGAGAGGGATGTAGCCTTGGCTCGCCCAGTGTCTTGTACGTACGATCATCCAGAAGCGTAGTACGGGAACCAGTATCCACTTGTAAAACGACCTGTTTGTCCTGGATCTTGCAAGTAAGGAACTTCCCGTCCTCTTCATCGGCAATGAACACGTCCGTCACAAGCTTCACCTTGCGGACCCTCTTGCCTTTCTTGTGTTTTGCCTGTGCCTGAGATGTACGGCACATCTTTGCAATATGGCCAATCTTCCCACAAGCGTGACACTCTTCGTTACGAAATCTGCAAGATTCCTGGAGGTGGTTGGAATTTCCACACCTGCAACAAGATTCCTTGCTGGCATTACTGGATGTCACCTTGTGCACGTACGTCCCCGCATGCAACTGCTTCGATTCAGCCTCTGCGGCCAAAGAGCTTTCAGCCAGCCGAATCGCTGTGTCCAAAGACTCTTCTCGAGGATGAGCCGGGCGCGAATGCGTTGATCACGGAGACCCACGATAAAGGCAGTTAGTAAGGAACAGGCTCTGACATCTGTTTCAGTTTCGTATTCGCAACGGGAAATTATTGCAGACAAGCGCCTGAACGAAGTCTTTGACGGGTTCGCCTTCTTGCTGACGTGCGGAGAAGAGCTTGGACCTCTCAAATTCCCTGAAGCACTTTGGCGTGAAATGTTCAGATAACACGGCCGTAATGTCTTTGAAAGGTACCTCTGTGACGGTCCGAGGCTGCAGCAAGTTGTAGAGTCGTTTAAAAAGGTCCGGACTGAGTGACGAAGTCAAAAGTCCACATTTGTCCGCGTCGTTGATGACCCTTGCTACTTGAAGCCCTGCCTGGAACCGAATCTCATAGAGCTTCCAGTCCTCCTTCTCCGGATCGAACGTGCCGGGACTTCGAAACCGTCGTACTGCATCATCAGAGGCTGCTCCCGACGTTGGCGTCGTTGCCCATTCGTCCCCTTGCATTTCAGTCAGAGACCCGCTCGTCGCCAGTTGAGATAACCGTGGGTGTGTAACCGTTTAATGACGGTGACATGAGATGCAGGGAATAAACATGCTGTGATCAGTACGCAGCCAAGTCCAGAATGAGAACATGCAGTACGCGCTCTCGCGCTTCTTCGTTAGCCACCAGTGGAGCCACCATAATATTGACATTGGATTAGAAGTCGGCTGTATATATCTCGACTTCAGTAAAGCTTTCGACAAGGTACCCCATAGCCATTTACTTGCGAAACTTTCCCACCTTAATATCGACACTCAAATCATGGCCTGCATACAGGTGTTTCTGATTGATCGCTCGCAATTTGTGCACGTGAACAATGCCAATTCTTCATTCGCACCTGTAGTATCAGGAGTTCCCCACGGCTCCGTCCTAGGTCCACTACTTTTCCTTATCTTCGTCAATGACTTGCCGACCCTCGTTTCCTCCACTATGCGACTCTATGCGATGACAGTGTCATATACACTCCTACTGCCAACAATCTCGATACTAACCTGCTACAGTCCAACCTGGCCTCTATTGCGACCTGGTGTTCCACTTGGTCCATGGAGTTGAACATCAGTAAGTGCAAGCATCTGGGAATCTCTCGATCCGCAACCCCCCTAGTCGATTACAACATTAGTGGTGTGATCCTTGAAAGAGTGTCCACGGACAAGTACCTAGGTCTCCACACATCGTATAACCTGTCATAGAAAACCCACATAGCCCATATATGCGGGCATGCAAACACAGCTTGATTCTGGGTTCAGCTGGGTTTCATTCGCCGCTCGTTTCATCAAGCTCCTACCAATGTGAAGCTTCATCTGTATAAATCACTCGTTCGACCCAAACTCGAATATGCGGCGTCGGTGAGGACCCGATTACTGATAACCTAGTGAAAATGATCGAATCAGTACAAAATCGAGCTGCGCGTTTTATCCTATCAAATTACAACCGCACATCTAGCGTAACACACATGAAACAGCTTTTACATTTATCACCTCTCACGCAAAATGGAAAAAACGCCGTAAAATGGCCCGTCTCATCCTATTCCAAAAAGTATACTACCACGATGACCACGTTCTTTCGTCTTACCTATCGGCTCCACTATACATTTCAAAACGCATCGATCACGAACGGAAGGTCTTCGTGCACCCTTGCAACACCAATTCTTTCTCTGACTCATTTTCATCCGCCACGTCTCGTGAATGGAATTGTCTACCGCGTAACGTTGCTAATACCCGGGACTCATCTACCTTTAAAGACACACTCGAAGACTTACTTCAGCACCCTAGCCACTAACATCACGCAGTGAGTGTGTCCTTTGTAGTTGTAACTACATTTACATGCATTGCTAATTGCTTTTTTTGTGTGTGTTACATTTTGTATCTACAGAGCTTTATTCTTTGTCATATGCCTATTTGCTTGCCCCTCCCCTTTGCAATGCCTCACAGCCTGAGGGTACTATAAATAACTAAATAAATATGGCTAGGGGGCAGTAGTATAGAGGAGTAGAGGAAGCTATTGTGGAATATTTTGTGGAAAAGTAGCGGGGCAGAAATCCTACGACGAAGGATCAATGTGGTTAAACCGAGCTTCAATTTTATCGCAGAGACGCTGCTGTCGGGACGATAGTCACAGGCTATGAACCAGGCGGCACGGTTTTCAAGCTTCCCCAAAGAGTCTATGAGGTACGCCTCATGAGGGTCCCATATCGCCGCGGCATATTGAAGCTTTGGCCTCACGAATGTCGTATAAGCTAACTTTTTCACCGACACTGGGGCCAGTCTCAGATTCCGCCGAAGGAATCCCAAGGCTTGATTAGCAGCAGCTATAGTCTGAGAGATGTGATGAGACCAAGAAAGGTTGCTGTTTCGATTAATCCCGAGGTACTTGTATGAAGAAACGTGTTCAAGCAGAGAGAGAATATTGAAATATTGTGGGGGTGGACCGCGTGAACGACATTGATTTACATTTATCGGCGTTAAGGTAACTGCATGCCATGAGAAGCACAAGGAAGCGATCTTATGAAGGTCGTCAGGAAGTGAAATTTCTTCTGACGAGCTTGATACATGACAATAAATGACGCAATCATCAGTAAATAGGCGAATACGAGATGTCAATTCAGATGGAAGGTCATTAATGTAAATCAGAAATAACAGGGGGCCAATGACCGAACCCTGAAAGATTCCGGAAGTTACTCGGTCTAATGCGGATGCGGAATTGTTAACCAACACGAATTGCTTTCTGTTACTTAAAAAGTTCCGTATCCATGTAAGGATGAGCGGGTCGGTGTTCAATCCGGAAAGCTTTGATATTAAGCGAGCGTGTGGGACCCTGTCGAATGCTTTAGCAAACCCAAGCAGCACACAGATGTCAGGCCGACATCGGCCTGATGTGCTCCTGCCGACATCCCAGACATCGGCCCAATATACACCTTGCAACACCGCCCGGAGTTGGGCCGATATCCTGTTCCGACATGCAGCCAACACAATTTGCAGACAATCCCGACGTCGGCCCAATATCTTTTTTGCAACATCCCCGGAGTTGGGCCGCTGTCCTGTTTCGACACAACTTGCAGACACACCCGACGTCGCCCCAACATCTTTTTTGCAACATCCCCAGAGTTGGGCCGATGTCCTGTTTCAACACAACTTTCCGCATTGTATCCGTTGTCAGGCCAACATTATTTCCTATTTTGTGTTTTGCATGCATACTTCGGAAATGTCGAATGTGGCACTGTTTGAACAAGATAGGCCATTTACAAATGCATGCAGACAGACACGACAGGCAAGTTACGTGAACGAATTTTTTTTTATTTGATCACTTCAGTCCTTTCAGTGCGCTCTTTCCTGCCGCCCTCACGGTCCCCGGAACAAGTCAAATACCGCCCCACTCGAGCGGTTATATCTTTATCTGTCACTGGCAGCCTGAGGGCATCCATACGTTTGTGGACTGCGGCTTTAGAAACAAAAAAAGAAGCCATTAGTGCCCATAATATACATATGTGATGTATTGAGCAGGGCAGAGAAGAAATGCACAGACAGGGGCTAGCTGCTACTTCACAGAACACAAGTACTACAGAACCTCTATAAACAAACAATGTGGAATGCACTAATTAAGAAGTTAATGAATGCATTTAAGTTCATTAATAATTTGTCAGTTAACTAATGCCTCACTCAAATGCTGCCGAGACATAACGGTAAAGATGGTACGCATGGAGCTCCAATTTCTTAGCCATAAAGATCCTGTAATGTTGAAGGAAAGTCCGCCCTGAATGAACACATTTATGTGGTAGAGCCTTACTGTAAAAAGCTCCAAAATGTCAGCAACACGTATGATCACTTACAGCTACAACCTTCACAATTTTCCTCCATTAGTCAGTGCCCTTAATTCTTAGTAAGTGTCACAAGGAAGACTCCATAGTAAGCTTCGAAAACGTTACTTACCCAGGACACAAGAAAAAAGTCTTGTCCCCTTGAAAGCGTTTTTGCCATTGCGGCCCTCAACAGTCAACTGTTGCTGCAGCTTCTTTCTTGTGCACGTTTCCATGACCAGTCTCACAACATCGCTTAGCGTCCTGCCCCCAACGACAGCTAGGCGGTCAACCTTACATGAATGAAAATGTTTATAAGTACTTTCCTGAATTCGACAGAAGGTTTCTAAGGGTGCAAATCAATCTGATACAAATCTGCTAACACAGCAAAACACAATGTGCACTCTAAGACAAACTAACTCTATGAATGATGAGTCACAAGCTGGACTACATTTGCCAAACTAGACTGTTCTGTTGGTGTGTTATTCAAATGGGTGTTACGAAACAGCTGGTACTTGTTACTCATGCAAGGAATGCCATTCAAGAAGGGCATTTAGTTTCTGTTCCAGTGCACTTATGTGTTCTTACAAGTGCTTTCCTCGTGGTACTGTCCTGAAGCCTCTCTTCCAGGACTTCCCACTCCTCAAGAGTGAGAAGTGGCTCCTGGAGGACCTCCTCCAGGACATGAGTAACGTCGCTTTGTGTCGCAGTTCCTCCTCCTGTCCTTTCTTCTAAGGCAGCAACTCTATGGGACAGGTCTCGAAGTGATGTTTTGATCTCTAACAGCACCTTCAGGGATTTCTTCGGGTATGCTAAAAGGATCGCAATGAATTCAGTCACTTTTCAAATATTTACCATAGCAAAAAGGATTAAACTAACACTAATATGCTTGGATAGCCACTTCTTACATGACTGTGATGAAGGTGCACGAATTGTGGTTGTTTCTGCACTATGCATACAGCAGCAGTGCATCCTACATCCTAATGTGCAGCTAATGAACTGAAACCACAAAATGAGCGACCGGTGTTCGCATTAGACGGGCACATGTTTTGCAGCGACGGAGATGACTGGAGTAAGCACTGACTTGATGGCCAGATGGACCACCTTCCAGGGCAAACAAGCCAAGGTCATGTAATTTATGTGCTTGCAAAGGGTGTAATTCTGGTTTCAGCTCATTTGCAAAGAAAATCTAGGCCATATACAGGCCCATGAGAACTGTGGTGTGACTTACCACTCAGGACAGCTCCTTCAGAATTTTCTCCTGCCTGACTGCTACTCCGACTTACAGTGGCACTTCCCCCAGATGAGAAGCCTAATGTACATAATTAGAAAACAGAACATTAAATATATATCATATTGTAGCTCAGCACTGAGGAGACTTTGTAAACTTTCAGACTTGCAGTGCCTGTCTGCTTGAGGCCCACTGAGAACTGTGACGTGACTTACCACTCAGTAATCCATCAGGATCCATCCATCCATCTGTGCTGGGATTTGTATCTGTGTACGGGTTGCACCCTCTAGACGTGAGGCCTGGTGTGCATGATACAAAAGTCAAAGCATATATAATACAGGTCCCCTTCAAGCTTGCCGATGAGGCAACCTCATAAAATTGCAGACTCACAGGGTCCAGGAGATGATGCATCACGGTTGGCCCGTACACAGATGCTTGGTGGTGGCGACGGCGTTGCGGACGCTAGAATTTGAATTGTTGCAGGTCAACAACGACTGCACAATTTCAAAGAACGAGCTTGATTCGTGACAATTTATAACTTCGGTCATAAATAGAGAGCGAACTCTCAGGCACATGCCCTTTCCTCGGGAAACGTTCTAAAGTGACCTTTCAGTGTTCCAAGCACGTATCAGGTCGAATGGGCCCCGTTAGTGCCTTTTTATGGTTAATGCCGATAAGTGCATCAACAGGAACTGTACTTGCTACTTTGTGACCCCATGTACAACTTCGGAACACAATGCATTAAACGTAGCACTCGTTGAAAACAAACTTCTGAAACAACCAACATACTCACTCCATAAATTGTTTTTTGACAGCAGGACACTTTATAAGTTCCCATTAGAATCACTCAGCAACGTTCCGTCCCAGGCCACGTTTTTTTTTTAGTGCCTTAAAATCCGCTTTCCAATCAAGCTCTGTGTGATGATTTAGCTTTGTCGGGTATGATCTTAGGAATCGTTCAATTTCAAACTTGACAGCAGAGCAACATATTGAAAAAGAAAAAAAAATACTCACCAGAATTGCTGGCCAGGCTGCCAATAATATGCGCTGTGCAAATAAAAGGTAAAGAATCAGCTAACATTTCAAGGAGCGAAGAACATTCAATTTAGAAAATGTTATATACGGCTTACGAGGTGATGGAAGCTGCATCCTTCTCTTGGCTGGTGGAATAATGGCAACTATGGAACACAATTATATCGCATATAGTATCACTCTGACACCAACGCACAGTACCCAAGGTCTCAGGCATATAATTACCGGTGCCAGTATCCTCTTCAGCACTGGACTCAGATTCCAGATGGGACGTATATTCGGCTTCCCTGGCATTCTTCTTTGCTGTCTTGTAGCTGTCTATTGTATAGAAATGCAAGGACTCAGCACAACAACATGCCATGTTGCTTTTGTCACCTCTAGCAATTTTGTTGCAAGCACAAAAGATGTGTCGTAGAAGTATTTAGGCAACTGCTAAACTTACTGAACGACGCCATGCATACGCAGGGGCACAGGTCCCAATCTTCTTCTGGGTCTTGTCGATTTCTGATCACTTCAGCAATTTTTGAATTTTGTTTTTTGCCTGGCCAAAGGCATATTTTGCCACCCGCAATCCATTTCGTTGGTACCAGTTCCACCGTGTCGTTAGCAAACTTGACAACAGTGTACAGTTTGCTGAAGTGCATAAAGAATACATCATTAGACCCCTTGTGAGTGACTTTTCACTCCAAGAATCAGCACTGATAAAATTTTCGCTGCAAAAACACATTTACACTGTGGAAATACACTTAGAATAATATTGCACGCGTTTTTGCGATTGAAAATCACTCGAAAACTGCTGGAATTTTCAAGGAGACCCTGGTTGACCGAAGGTATTCACATAGTTGACAGGTGCACGTTTCACGATAATTTCATACGTCTTATATAGCTTTATGACAGCTGCTATTGCAAATTAACGCAACCCGCGTACATATTCATTCTGAAAGACAGCTGTGTCTCACGAATGCGCGTACAAAGTGATCAGAGGCGTAACGTTCACGAAAGCTTACCTTGGTCTGTCTGCCTCCTTTGACTTGGACGCGACAGGTGCCATGCTCAGTCCGGCGAAAGCTACCACACAATGTATAAAAACTACTTCGGCCAACAGACTACTCCAACAGAAAGGGCGAAAACACCGCGGGACAACAAAAACTACAAGCTACAACGCTGATACCATAGGATTCAAAATAAAACTATGTAATGCGACCCACAACCTCCACAACAAAGCAAAGCAGGAATCACGCGGAAGCAACCAGAAAGTGATGGATGGATGGATATGGATAGGATAGTACAGTAGGATAGTAGTGCGTAGTGCCCCCTGGGGGCCTCTTTGTACAGTCGACCCCCGTTTATTCGGACGGTGCCGTTCCCGGCGAAATCGTCCGGATACCGGGGCATCCGGATAAATGAAACGACCGAATAGAAACGTCCTACAGAGCAAGGTTTAATTAAAACACAGAAATCTCGTCAATGACAGCTGTTACATAGTAGTGTAGGCACTCGATTCCTGCAAACTTTTGCTAATTGCATGGAGTTGAGCCACGCTGTTGCGCTGCTCGAAGAATGTCAGTGCGGACGCAAAGTGTCAATGTCGGAGCCTTGTTTCTCACTGATGTCATCGGCACCGTCCTGCTGCACATCATCGGAGGCAATAGCAGCAATCACACCGTCATCAGTCATAGCTGCACACGCGTCATCATCCTTATCAACGTCAACATAGTCAGAAATCGCAGCATCATGTACGGCAGTCGCAGTGAGCCTCTGCATCAGGGATCGCAGCTCAGCTATGGGAATGTCTTCATCCGCCAACGGGCCGTAAGCAGCAGGCCCTCGGGTTGGAGTTTTCCCCTCTAGAACCGGACAGTTGCTCAAGATATTTCCAAATGACTGGACTGGTAAACGTGACCCAACGCACACAAAGAGAAAAGGGGGTCATCGTCCACAGTTGTCTCCCCTACGGAGGAATGTAGGTCCTTGACGTGTAACGGGAACAACCCCAACACAGCGAAAAGGGTGACGAAGCGGAATCAGCGTCTCCTCTTACTCACCGTAGTCCGGATAACTGAAGCTGGATTACAAGAATTTTCGACTTTCGTTCCCTGGAATTCTTGTCCGAGTCCGGAAGCTGAAGTCCGGATAAACGAGAACAAAATACATGGAGGAAAATCCGTTCCCGTGCCTTTTGTCCGGATACCGCGGGATCCGGATAAATAAAGTCCAGATAAACGGGGGTCGACTGTATTAAGGGTCCAGCACAGGAAAATTATGATGGTGACAAACCCTTCGATGTGCTGTCAGTTTGAAACCCATCTGAAAATGCTGGAATATAAAAACAAGAGGAAAGTACAAATGCTGTTTTAATATTTATT
Organism: Ornithodoros turicata; assembly: GCF_037126465.1. Taxonomy (NCBI): domain Eukaryota; kingdom Metazoa; phylum Arthropoda; class Arachnida; order Ixodida; family Argasidae; genus Ornithodoros; species Ornithodoros turicata. The sequence continues at coordinate 309,999 of NW_026999315.1, forward strand.
TGTCGAATTGTGAAGAGCAACAGGAGGACCAACGAGAGAACTTCCGGAATCATTGTTCTTTCCTGTTTTTCGTTATTGCCTTTGCGGTGCACTTTACGAATTTCGCTACTCTGTGCTTTTCACTGTGATCGTTTCTGTGCTTTCTGACAGTGATTGTTTCAACTTTTTTGTGTGTGTGACACACTGCGTGTGTTCTTATTTGTCGTACTTTTGTTGTACTATGTTGTGCTTTGTGTTATTTTGAGCTATTGCGTTTCTAGTTTGTGCCAACCGCGTCATGTCGCGGTGGACACGGTATCGCGCAGTGCGAAGGGAGTTTGAAGAAACTGTTACTGAAATTGTGAACAGTGAGGCAACGGAGGTACGTGCACAGTTCGTTCGACTGCAGTCGGAAGACGACATCAATGAACTGTTCGAACCAACAGAGGAAGGCACTGTTCCACACAGTGCTACGGAAGAAACAGACTCTGATGTGTCGTGGGACGAACTGTGTGATGAAGCGGCAGTGCAGGAAGAAGTTTCTGCAGTCTGTGAGGAGAACCGAGATATTAGTGAGGAGGACTTAGTAATGAGGTTAGCCAAGCTTTCCCTAAAGCATAACCTCACACATGCCTGTATCAACGATATTGCGGTACTCCTGAGGTCTTGTGGCTTCGAGCTTCCTGCGGACGCCAGGACCATTCTAGGGACGCAAAGAAAAGCCCATGTGGACCAGAACGGTACTTTTGTCCACTTTGGATTGGAATCGGGACTTTTAGAGTGCATTCAATGAGGGATTCTGCCTGCTCAACTCATACTGCAAGCAAACATCGATGGCCTCCCTTTACATAAAAGCTCTTCGACGTGCTTCTGGCCCATTCTATGTATGGTAACGAACCACGGCAAACAACAGCCATTCTTGGTCAGTGTTTACTGCGGCCCAGGAAAACCGCCGAACCTGAAAGCATTTTTGACGCCATTCCTTAAGGAGGTTGAACATCTTGCTACAAATGGGATACAGTTTAAAGGGAAGCATGTGAAAGTTAAGCTTGATGCTATAATATGTGATGACGTTGCACGCAGCTTTCTCAAGTGCATCAAAAGCCACAATGGCTACCATGGTTGCGAACGGTGTGTACAGAAGGGTGTGCACAAGGAAAGTAGATTACTTTTCATAGAACTGGATGCTGCTCTGCACACAAATGCAAGCTTCCGTGAGCAAAGGTGCCAAGGCCATCACACAGGAGAAACACCATTTCTAGATTTGGACATGGACATTATCTCAATGTTCCCCCTCGACTACATGCATTTGCTGTGCTTAGGAGTGATGCGGAGACTCCTACACATCTGGACGGGTGGGAAGTATGGCCGAGGAAGGTTGACCACGGAGCAGCAGAACGTCATAAGTGGGAGGCTCAATTCCTACCGGAAAGACTTTCCCCATATATTTCAAAGAAAGCCCAGGGGAGTCGAGGAACTAGAGAGGTGGAAGGCCACGGAATTCCGCACCTTCTTATTATACACAGGACCAGTGGCACTGAGGAAACTGTTAACTGACGTGCTGTACGACCACTTCATCCTGCTTCATGTAGCGGCAAGGATCCTTGCTACCCCCTCCTTGTACAGAACACATAACGCCTACGCTGACAAGCTGCTTAAGTATTTCGTCCAAGAAATGGGAGAACTCTACGGTGTAACACAACTCGTGTACAACGTCCATTCTCTTGCGCACCTTGCAGGAGACTGTTTACAGCATGGTCCCCTTGACTCGTTCAGTGCCTTTCCCTTCGAGTCATACTTGGGTAAACTGAAACAGATGCTGCGAACTACAAACAGGCCTCTTGCACAGCTAAACCGCCGAATTTCCGAAATGAAGAACACTGCAACATCTGTCCCCAGCAAAAAGGGTGTGCCAGAATGTCAAGCCAGGTTTCTGCTACCTCCTAGACTGCGGTGGTGTTGCGCGTGTCCAGGAGGTGCGTGCATCACAAGTCCGAGCAACCGTGTTCTCCAGCAAGACAGACTTTTTTGAGAAACCTTTAACATCATCCTTCTTGGGCATCTTCTGGGTGAACAGCTGCAGCGGCCACTCTGAACGCACTTTGCCACTTAATGTTTTTGGTCAAGAAAAGCAGTGCCTACTGCTTAACTACAAATCAGAATATGTTGTCATGCCACTTCTACACCACGTCCAGTAGTTTAGCTCTGGTGCTTCCAATAGTCTCGCTTTGCTAATGCCCCAAGACCTTCTGAACCATGCAAAAGGCCCTTCTCAGGGCCAAACCACGTGATTTCTACAAAGGCTTGCATCTGCATTAGAGAAAACACCCAGAGAAGATCAATAAAATTGTTTCTGTCGTTTCACAAATTTTGTTGTGTGGCCTTCAAGGTTCAACGTTGGAGAATGAAAATTGTTACCGACTTAACGCAACGGGAAATTTATTTAGACGTTTCGTCTCCTATGTGGCAGACATCATCAGTGCAAGGCTAGGGACAGGAATGAGGAGAACCAGTGACCAAGTTGGTGACAATTTTCATTCTCCAGTTATGACGCCCAGCTTTTGGAATGTCTTCGCTTAAGTTCAACGATGTTTGCAGCATTTTTATGTGTAACCTTTCTTTAAAAGCCGTGTATCATTTCTTTGTTTTCTTTTTCAAATTCACCATGGATTTTTAAAAGGCTGCGAAGAACGCGCACAATGAGCTGTGAATGTGCTCCTACGTTTACGTGGCGTAACATTCAAAGATCACGATGCCTGTTGTTCATTTTAAAATTAATATAATGTGTAGTTTCTTGCATATTTATTCGCTACTCTTATGAAGTACTCCGGTCGTTTGTGAAAAAATATTTATGTGACACTTCTACTCGTAAACGGATAAATTACTCTTTTTTACATCTCGAGCGACATGGCCACACGTATAAAAGTGCTCTCTGCATCTGTGCAAATTCACCAGGGATTTTGAAAAGGCTGCGAAGAACGCGCACAATGAGTTGTGAATATGCTCCTACGTTTACGTGGCGTACCATACAAAGATCACGATGCCTGTTGTTCATTTTAAAATTAATATAATGTGTTGTTTCTTGCATAATTATTCGCTACTCTTATGAAGTACTCCGGTCGTTTGTGAAAAAATATTTCTGTGACACTTCTACACGTAAACGGATAAATTACTCTTTTTAACGTCTCATACGTACATATGTATAAGGAAGTCAATCATTTTAGGAGCCATATGACACAATCTTAGGGTGCCGGTTTGCATAATACATATATCATACATCTGTGAAGCATCATAAGAAATTGCAAAGGACCAGAAACGTTGTCTTTTTAAATATCATCCCGTAGTCTGGAGCATCTAGTTGTTTGAGCTCGATACATGAATAGCTTGATATAACTTTTTGGTCAACATCAAGCCAACATTGCTAATTTCTGTGGAATGGCGGTCGCAAGTTGCAATCTTGATGGTTCTGGTGATATTGAGCTGACACTGCAGGGATTTTTCCCAAGCTGCGAAGGACTAAGGACACTAATTTGTGAATGTCCTCCTACGTTTACGTGATGTACAATGCAAAATTAAGGAAGCATGTTTTTCATTTTCAGTCAGTATAATGTGCTATTAATTGCATATTTAATTACCGCTTCTATGAAGCGCACCAGACATTTGTGAAAACATATTTCGTTGCAACTTTTGCCCGCAAACAACACGGCACGGCAGAACACGACTGACATTGCCAACTTCAGCAGGATATTCGTTGCAAGTTGGCATTCTCGGCTGCATGTCGCTGGTTTCGATCAACATCAAGCCGACATTGCCAACTTCCAGTAGATATCTCCTGGAAGTTTGCAATGTCGGCTCGATGTTGATCGAAGTCAGCGACATGTAGCCGACATTGCCAACTTCGGGATGATATCTCTTGCAAGTTGGCATTGTCGGCTGCATGTCACTGGTTTCAATCAACATCGAGCTGACATTGCCAACTTCCAGTTGATATCTCCTGGAAGTTGGCAATGTCGGTTCGATGTTGATCGAAATCAGCGACATGTAGCCGACATTGCCAACTTCGGGATGATATCTCTTGCAAGTTGGCATTGTCGGCTACATGTCGCTGATTTTGATCAACATCGAGCCGACGTTGCCAACTTCAGGGGGATATCTGCTGGAAGTTGGCATTGTCGGCGCCATTACGTTTTTCTTGTGTCAACATTGAGCCGACATTGCCAACTTCTGTTGTATATCGGCCACAAGTTGGCAGTGTCAGAGATATATCGGGCCAACATGCCCAACTTGCTACAGACATCGGCCCGATGTCGTGTGCTGCCTTGGAAGTCAGTAAATATTGCATCGCCCTGGTATCCGCCATCCATGCTGCTCAATAGGTCATGTGTTAGACCAAGGAGTTGGGATTCGCATGAGTAGCCACGCCGGAACCCATGTTGGAAAGAGTAGAAGAACTAATTTGTTTCTAGGAACGTCATTAATTGAGACACTATTATATGCTCTAAAAAGTTACTAGTTCATGAGGATTAGGGCCCACCTCTGTAACCGATTTGCGGAGGTTACCCGAATACCTTTATACTAGGCATGTGCCAACCTATTCCGCGAATCCTCGAATCCTAGGCAGGGATTCGAGATTCGCGAATCCGAATCTCATTGCTCAAAACAGCGAATCGAATCTTTCGAATCCACCGACCACGTTTCTTTTTAAAATCGGAGCCTCCAAGCCTCCTTGGCTGGCATCCCCCGGGGCTCGCAAAAACCACAACATAAAGCTCCCATTTTCAAGGTTTATTAGTTTCATGGAGGGAATTCAAACTCCCGAGCTTATGTATTTCCTGTAGTCGATAAACAACATGTTAAGTAGGTTACACTTGGGAAGAAGTATATGCCCAGACAGCACAAGATATTGCAAATGTATTTCAAATGGGTTAGCTGCTGCCTCAGCGGCGAAACGTCCCACTACATCATCATTACTTATTGTTGTTGTTGAAAACGTTTTACATCAATGTTACCTCAAAGTGCAACTGTTGCAGCGATGTTTCATGCCGGCATTCGTCGTTGTAGCAATATACTTGTTTCAATGTTCATGCTATGTCTCAAAGTTTGCGTAAAGTTATCATTGCGGTGATGTTACTGAAGCACTGTTGAATATGTGAGAATGTGGCGTTTACATTGTTGATGCAATGTTTTTGCCAGCAATGCAATGCTGTGTTGCTAAGCACATACTATGCTTATTTCACTCACAATAGATAGCAGAAAAGAACGTCCGAACAGTATGCTCGAACATGGAGTAATACGCGTGAGCTTTGAAGACAAAGTAAATGCGTGACTAATGTGCTGGCGCCACCAAATCTACACAGTAAGCTTTTTTACACTTTTTGGTGTAAATGGCTTGTCCCATGGCGCACACCTTTTTGGTGTTGCCTTTACACTCAAATGATGTTAAGTGTATTCCTAATAAAACACTGTTATAAAACACCCTTAAAATGGGAGTATTCTATTGAAGACACCTTTTATGATGAAATTATTTGCTAGCAAATGGGCGATTCCACGCGAAATCATCCAGCGGACCCGCTCGGCCCTCACAAAACTATCGCGAATTTTTACGAAAATTTTTTTAGCAGTCCCTACACTGTGAGAAAAAAAGGAGTCGAACGAGAGTATTAGGCAATTTTACACCCCTTAATGCAGTTTAACTCTCACCAAACACCATTGCAACTCCCTGTTTCTGCGTTTCTATGTTTTCATGCTCTAATAACTCCATTCAACCAGCGCTTTACTCCGTGGTAAGAGTTGAGCGCGAGGCGTCTTCATATTCTTGGACCGTTTTCGTTGTTTTCATTGCGTAGTCTAGCAACACTGACATCGCGCGGTCGTTTGGCGGTTGGCTGTTGTCGTGCGGGAACTTGAAACTGTATGTATTGACGATGTTCTCAAAGATGAATAAGATTATCTTCGAAGAACAACGTCGGCGTGCTGAAGTGCAATGAATCCAACAACTACAAATCATGTGTCTGAGTGTCGTCCTGTATGTACTTCAGGTAAGTATGCGTCCTGTGTTACGTACACGAATTATGAAAATGTCGTAGCTGTTCACAGTTATGCTTCTTCAAGAGAGTTTCTTTTCGTAAGTGGACCTTTGTATCCTAAGAAGTCTAACTTATTTGAAGAACAGGAACTTCAAATTGACGATAAGTGAAATCGTGTTTTGGATAGGACGCTTTGTTAATTAATGTTAACAGCATTGCAGAATAGTCTGGCTTTGATGGAACGCACTGCAGATGACGAAGGTGGCAAGTTACCTAAAGGCTAGCATCACTCGGCATGGCTCTGGAATGAGAAGTCAACTGTGCAAGTTGTGGTAAGGAGGTACCTTGCACTGGTAAGCTCAAATGGGGTAGGTATTACCGCCGTTCTGTATTATCATTCACGTGTATCCTGCCGACGACAAGTGTTGTCAGTGCAGGGGAGGATCCAGTCCGTGTCGCTCTTGTTGTTGCTTGGGGGGCGGTTTGTTTGTCGAAGCCCCTAAGTACGTGGGGGGGGGACACCGCTGCCAAATTTACTGTTTTGAGCGGGGGGGGGGGGGGCGATCGCCCAACCGTCCCTCCCCCCGAATCCGCCACTGCATCAGTGTTGAGTTCTAATGCTGTTGTTACTGTTTCAGATTTACGAGTCGTTTGCACGGCACATTGGGCAGACAGATAAAGAAAAAAAACTCCACAAAGGATGGATGCACATTGCAAGGAAGAGAAAGGGACTAGTTAGAGTAATCATCAGCTCGTAAATGAGAATATTATTGATGAACAAGATAATAAGTAACCGACATAGCACCAATCACTTTTTGCACGCATAGATATGATTCAAACCATTCATTTTCCTAGCATAGTTTGTTTGGCACAAGAAATTGTTAGTTATGAAAGTATTTGACTTATGATAACGTAACATATCGCCACTGCTCGGACTCCATTACCTATATTTATGTTGCAGATTATTACCCAGCATGAGTAATTCATGCCCTTGCTCATCTGCTGAAGGAGGTGCATCTGACCTTTTCACTTGTGTAAGTGCTCATCTTATTACAGGTGTTTTACAATAGATATATTGGGAAGTGTATACACACATCTATTTTACTCAAGATATTCTTGTAGACTCCAAATTGTGAACTACATATGACAGCAGTTTCTCATATAAGGCAACTACCTTCTGCCAAGAAAAAAAGAAAAATCTAAAGTACATGTACTGCACTTTATGCCTCAGCCAGATGCACTTCAAAAGGCGCGTCTCCCCCTGCTTTCTCATGAAAAAGCAGAAAAGTGGGTGCCGATATGCCAAATTCCTATTCCCATATCATCGTCATCATGTATTTCTCTCTCTCTCTCTCTCCTATGCACTGATATGTTAATGTATAGTGACAGATGAACTTCGAATAACTGTTTTGTTTCCTGTTTGTAGGAGTTGGAAGTATATGCCAGGTGATAGTTGCATTGGGTGTGTGGCAACCTTATGGTGCAAGAATGTACTTCTACCTGTGGCATCTTACCAGTTGTTTTCATAGGATCATATTAAGCACTGAAAGCTTCCTTTTTCTGTTCTTGCCAATTTGTATCAGAGACACAATAAATGTTTCTTATTTAGATATACTGTTTTGCAACACTTATTTGCATGATCTTCAAGGTGAGGAGACGACTGGAGTAATGTGCACTCCAGGTGAAGGGCATAACTTTTATGCCTTATGTAGCATTGCAAGAACTCCCCAGTGGAGTTACGCTAGCCTCATGAACGGAGTTACTTTTACACCCAATATGCTGGAGTAAATAGGGAGCTGTATGGGAGTAACTTTTACTCTGTACCATAGGAGTAAACTTTACTCTGTAGTTCCCGGAGTTGCAGATACTCTTCAAAAGGGGTGTTATTTTGCACCCCGGAGTTAAGACGTTTTACCCCCGTAAAGGAGTCGGTACGACTCCTTTTTTTTTCAGAGTGTAATAGTGCAAAACGACACACCACGAAACATTTCTTCCCAAATATCAATGTGGCGGGTGCTACACACGAGCAAAGTTCGCAGCACTGGCGAAAACCGTGCCTGGCGTGAACGGCAGCTGCGGCTCATAGAAAGCACCTAGAACTGTGCGGTTTTCTTTTGCGTATAGAGGAAACCATGCTTTACACGGCGCTCAAATCCAGGTTGTCGTGCTGTAATCGGTGCTGGTATACAAAGGCCGGAAGTTTCGCAATTTTCCTCCTACTTCGCGATTTTTTTGTGGAAAATCAAACGATTAAATTTTAATGAATATTTTTTCCCTGACAAGGTCTCGCGAAATACTTCAACAGGAAAAATCGCAAGACACGTAATTATTCTAGTCATTGCAGGAAAAAAAGAGGAAGTATGCGATTTTTCCAAAATTCGCTACAATCGAGCGTAAAACACGCAATGAAGAGGTCGGAAGAGACGCATGAAACCAACGCAGTTTTATAGAATGAGCCTTCCTCTACAACATATTAAAAAATCTCGAGGGTGTTTTTTCGTATACTCTAGAAAATAATTTTTTTGTAGTAGAGGGTATTACGGCCACTGACCCACATTGCATGTATCCGGCGGGGTGCTATATTTGTTTCTTGGGCTCCCGTTTTAATTATTCGTATTTCCGATTTTTTTTCTGGTTGGTTTTCAATATGACAGCCACCCGGACCAAAGGAACATGGCTCCAGTTGAGCGCTGTGGAGTTCCAATTCACCAGTATGAATATTATAGGCGCGTAGATGCAGGTTCAGTTGATGAAAGTTTCCTTTAACTGAATGCTGAACAATTCAGCAAAAATATTAACCACGAAAAGTAACAAATTATAACGCTAGAGGAAAAGACGAACGTGCAAAAAAGTCATTTACATGGCAGTACTGGAAACGACGAAATCTCGTGGTGGTGGTTCATCGTCCATGCTGTCCTAGGCTCACAGCTATATAAAGCCTCGCACCACTCGTGTATGGAAGCGTATACCCGCGGATATCCGCAAGAAACTTTTGGGTTCGGATGAAATATGGACGCTTGTTGTGATCTGCGAATCGGACGTGGATGGCGCCGGATCAGGAGCGGGTCAGACTCGGATAAACCGCGAGATTGCGCCATCAGTTTGCTTCACACTAGGTACAGAAGATAGAGTACAAGGTGTACGAAAGCAGCTCGCGCATCTGAGAGATATCTCTGGCTCTGGCGTCTCGAGTCGAGGTGCGCGTTCGGCGCCGATCTTGCGTTTCACTTGCAATAAACTCTACTTATCTCGTTTGGTGAAAAATGTGTTGCTGTGCTTTGTGCCGTATAATCTTTCGTGGAAGCTAAATCTGTACTTGCTGTCGTGTATCCTTTGGTAGCATCATGGACGCTCAGGACCTGTCCTCGCTAAAAAGCTATGCCGCTCCGGGGTTTTCACTGTCGGAACGAGAGAGAGGAAGTCGCCCGTGTGGATGAAGTTTGGTGACAGCTTTTTTTGTTTCTTTTTTTTTTCTGCTTTGTGCTGACGGGAACGTTTATTTCCTGGAAAATTGGCCTGATATACCGAGCATAGAAACTGAACTATTGCTGCGTGCCGTGGGAGACGCGTATTTTTCGGATAGGCTGCGGATGTGAAAAAGCTCATCCCCGCAGGGATTTAGCTCACACGACAAAAAGTATTACTTAGACCTGCCCATCACCGCTAATCCCCAATCTCCATTGCCGGCACCGTGCACACCGGAAACAATGCCATAAACTTAACCACCCAGGATTGCAATACGCGTGTTATGCTACTGAAGCAAAGGCTATGGTAACCTTGCAGAAGTCTGTACCACAGCATATTGCTTGCTCATTAAAACCCAACCAGACCAGAGAAAAAGTGAAAATCAAAAGAATTAAAACAGGAGCCCAAGAAACAAGTATAGCACCCCACTGGACCATGCAACGTGGGTCACTGTGGTCGTAATACCCTCTACTACAAAAAAATTATTTTCTCCTGTATACGAAAAAACACCCTCGAGATTTTTTAATATGTTGTAGAGGAAGGCTCGTTCTATAAAACTGTTTTGGTTTCAGGCGTCTCTTCCGACCTCTTCATTGCGTGTTTTACGCTCGATTGTAGCGAATTTTTGAAAAATCGCATACTTCCTCTTTTTTTCCTGCAATGACTATGAAAGTTACGTGTCTGGCGATTTTTCCTGTTGAAGTGTTCCTTAGGGCCTTGACAGGAAAAAATATTCATTAAAATTTAATGGTTTGATTTTCCACAAAAAAATCGCGAAGTAGGAGGAAAATTGCGAAACTTCCGGCCTTTGTATACCAGCACCGATTACAGCACGACAACCTGGATTTGAGCGCCGTGTAAAGCATGGTTTCCTCTATACGCAAAAAAAAAAAAACGCACAGTTCTAGGTGCTTTCTATGAGCCGCAGCTGCCGTTCACGCCAGGCACGGTTTTCGCCAGTGCTGCGAACTTTGCTCGTGTGTAGCACCCGCCACATTGAGATTTGGGAAGAAATGTTTCGTGGTGTGTCGTTTTGCACTATTATGGACTGCTAAAAAAAATTTCGTAAAAATTCGCAATAGTTTTGTGAGGGCCGAGCAGGTCCGCTGGATGATTTCGCGTGGAATCGCCCAAATATTACCTCGAAAATAGCGTAATAGGAGCTTCCGCGGTAGCATACCGACACCACTGGCCGAGACATACAGTTCCACGTTCTTGCTTCTATGGCAAGCAGCACCGCGAACGCGGTAGACTTCCAGCCGTGGTTCCATCGTAGAACCTAAACCGGAGTGCAATGCGTCGCAGGCACGCCTCGTTAGCTTGTTAACACTGTGGGACCAACGTGAGTGCAGAGGCATAGAGAGACTTGGGGCACCCCCAGTAGCCTATATTGGCGTGTCGGATGTATCATATACTGAAATAAAATTTGTTGGGGCACGTTCATTACATGTGGTGGGGCGGGAAACGTTTGTAACGGTGGCGGGAATGTGTTTTTGCAATTAACACCCACGCTTGCAACGAGTCAAAGGTATAAGCTAAATTTCTAACATCCCTCCCTGTCAAATACTGTGTTTCTAACTCAGGTTATCGTCTATAATGTGATTACTTGCTGAGCGGAGCTGTGAAACCAGCATAATTTTTCTCCCACGAAATGAAACACCATTTTTAACACCATACTCCCAATTCAAATGGGTGTAAAAAAGGTGCATTCGACGGAAAACACCTGTTTCAACACCAAACTTTACACCCTTAATGATCCACATTGGATAAGACGTGGTGTATGTCGATATTACGCCTTTAGTAATGCACTTTATGCACTCTTTGTGGAATAGAAAAGGGTGTTTTTATAAGAATACACTTTGTTGCAGCAAATAAAGGTGTAAAATGATTTACTGTGTACCAAATACTACCATAATGCTTGTACCAAAATACTAAAAATGAAGTTGAAGTTGAATACAACAAACAATGCACAAGACAACGAACAAGACAGAACACTCCTCCCCTGGCTATGTATTTAAACGAGTTCAATCATATGTCCGAAAACTTCAGTCACTCTTCCGACGACAACAGAACTAGATCGGAGACTGGCCGCTCGAAGGTTTTCTTTCCGTCTTGGGCCGTCTGCACCTTGCCATCTTTTCTAGGGTACGCAGCGTTGATTCTTCCCATGTGCCACTCATGGCGTCTGCTTGCCGCGTCCTTCAATAGGACAATGTCGCCGACCGTAAAATTACGTTGGTCGGTTAGCCATTTGCGACGACTTTGGAGGCTGGGCAGGTACTCATTCCTCCATCGGTGCCAGAACGTGTTTGCCTGAGCCTGTACTTCTGTCCACTGCTTGACGTGGAGACTTTTGAACTCTCCTGCTGGTGCCGTTGGCGGTGACGGATTCTGTGTCAAAATCATTGCCGGGGTGAGAACTGAGGGACATTCGGGGTCCGAAGATACAGGGGCTAAGGGTCTGCAGTTTATGATGGCGGTTACTTCTGCTAAGAATGTCGTCAAGACTTCAGAGAACGGTGCAACGGCCTCCTTGAGGAGCATCGCATCCAAGGTTCGGCGAGCCATACCTGTCATTCGCTCCCACGCACCGCCCACGTGCGAAGAGTGCGGTGTGTTGAATATCCAAGTGCAGTCTTGCTCGTTTAAGAAAGTTTCTACCTTGCGGGATTCGAAGCGAACCGATGATAGCTTTAGTTCAGAGCAAGCACTAACGAAGTTTGTTCCTCGGTCCGAACGGAACTGCTTAACTGGACCGCTACGTGCGATGATCCTTCGCAGGGCTTTAATAAAGCTGGAAGTGTCCATAGATCCTGTCACTTGTATGTGCACAGCACGGACGGCTAAGCACGTAAAGAGGACTGCCCAGCTCTTGTTGTAAGCTAAACCACCTGTTGTGCGTCGTGAGGCGACCACCCAGGGGCCAAAAACGTCCAGTCCCACGAAAGTGTACGGGGGGGTCTCTGTTTAGACGGTCTTCAGGTAGATCTGCCATTTTTTGCTGCTCACACTTGCGTCGAAGCTTACGGCATGGGACATAGCGATCGATCATGGCGCTTATGCATCTTTTTCCGCCGATAATACAGAAGCCAGCGGCTCTAACAGCCCCATCCGTGAAGTGCCTTCCCTGATGCATGACGACCTTTTCATGACTGTGCTGAAGCAGTAGTAAACCCACGTGGTGCCGACCGGGAACAATGAGCGGGTGTTTTTCTTTCTCGTTCAAGTTTGCATTCCGCAAGCGCCCGCCAACTCTTAACACGTCGTCGTTGTCGATGTAAGGATCGAGCTTCCACAGAGAGCGTTTGGTCGAGAAGTGTTTTCGTTGAGGTACGTCCGTGCGAAGCCGAACGATGATCTCTGCGAATTCCTCGTGTTGGACACAGCGCAGGATGACCTTTTTAGCAAACGCTAGTTCTTCCGCAGTCCGAGGTTTGTTGGAATGGTGCCATCGGTGACAAGTGGGTGATGGGTTGAGAAGCGATCGAGCGATGTATAGGAGACTCGCTAAGGCCCTTACAAGTGACGTTCATGACGAAAAGCGCTTGAAGCGGTGGGCACCCAGTTGTTGGTTCAATATGAAAGTCGCAGAGACGGAGACTTGTGGCCGTAGATGTGGTCCGCAGGGTTCTGGTCAGTCGGGACGTAGTGCCACTGTTCGGGTTTCGTGGATCTCCTTATTTTGTTGACGCGTTTGCTGACAGACGTAGAAGCGCCTCGACTGGTTCCAGATGTACCCAAGCGCGACCTTGCTGTCTGTATAGTACCTGACGTCTTCGATGCGAACATCGATTTCGTTGACCACCAGCTCAGCGATTTCGATGGCAAGCACAGCGGAACATAGCTCCAGCCTCGGGATGGTTTGTTCAGGCCGCGGTGCCAGCTTGGCTTTGCCGAACACAAACCCCACGTGAGGCGTCCCCTTGGAATCTGTAACCCTGATGTAGGCCACAGCGGCTATTATCTTCTCTGAAGCGTCGGAGGACACACAAATCTCTCGTCGACGATCATTGGTGACGGATTCAGCAACGTACCGGCGTGGTATCTCGAGTCGCTGAAGGGCGCGCAGCGAGTCCTTCCATGTTTGCCATTCGTCGCCCAGTACGAGAGGGGCATCACAATCTATAGCGCATGAAGTTAGCTCCCTAAGCAGGAGTCTGCCCTGTACGGTTACCGGACCTGTCATTCCCAAAGGGCCGTAAAGGCTGTTCACGGTCGACAGCACGCACCGCCTTGTGCTCGGAGTGTCCCTTGCAGGCACTCTGAAGGTGAATGTATCGGCCCTCAAATTCTAGCTTAGACCGAGACTCCGCTGCATGGGTAATTTCCCGCCGCTTAGGTCCAAGTTTTTTAGGTCGTTTGCGTAGTCTTCCGATGGGAAGGCATCCATTACGCCAACCGAATTTGCAGCAATCTTATGGAGGCGTAAGTTGGCACCCATCAACATCTTTTGCGTCGTTTTCAGGGGTTCGATGGCTTCGTTTTCGGTTGACAGAGATATGAGGCCGTTGTCCACGTAAAAGTCTCTTTCGACAAAGCGCCGGACGTCGGCTCCGAATTCCGGCTCTTCTTCTTGTGCGGTTCGTCTCAAACCGTATGTCGCAATGGCTGGGGAACACGTGTTTCCGAAGACGTGCAAGCACATTCTGTACTCGATAACTTCGCTGCTGGTATCGTTATCACGGAACCAAAGAAACCGCACGTAGTCCCTGTCCTCTTCACGTTCATGCACAAATGGAATGTTATGCCTCTAGTTCAATGTTGGTGCAGCAGTTTGAGACGATGCATTTTAGAAACGTTACGATTATGTTGCTCAGGCAATGTTTCACGTGCTGCAGTGAGGGAACGTTGCAGTTAGTGTGACCATTATGGAGAGAATTAACTCAGTCTGTGAGAGACATATTCTGGCAAAGCACTGCGGACGCACTATGGGAGATGGCAATGAACAAAAGGATCGAGACGAGAACAACATAATCTCAAAGAAAATTAATCTGACCGAGAACTTGAAATTAATTACAATCCATTCTCACGCATATGTGAATGCGCGCTGACCCTGGACATGGCGTTCTTCCGTGGCGTCAGTACGACCACAGCCCACAGCCTCGCGTGGCGTATAGTGGTTCGAATGATCGCCTACCGTGTAAAGACTGGGTGGTAACAGGGGTTCGAATCCTGACTGTGCTGTCAGCGGTTTCCCCAGGGCTTCCCGGTAGGCTTTCCAGACGAATGTCTGTACCATTCCCCTGAAGTCTGCTCAGGAGCAGGACGATCACTGAATATGTAAAGCACACTCTGCTCACTTGCACATATATGAGAATATTGAGAACATGAGAATATAGTCACCAAGACTATATTCTCCTCCGGTGTTGCTTTTGTAACGTCGCTACACTGTACAATAACTGGTCATTGGCAATGTTGCATCAACATTGCAATATCACATTTTTCTAATGTCATTTCAATAGCATTGATGCAGCATAACGAAAGCTGCCATTAGCAACAAAACCTCAATATTGCATGGCAATACTGGTGTGATATCACTGCAAAAAGTTGTGCTGACTGGGTGGGTATGTCTTCTCCCAAAATTTGTTTTTTATTAAGCAAAGATATCACATTCTGCTTCAAAACATTTTTCAGTAGAATAGTTTTTTTCCTGGCTTTTTAAACTTTTTTTTAAAGAAAGGATTCCTAAGATTCGGGCGGTCCTTTCAATCGATGTTGTGAAAAATGACTGCTCCCAGTCCCTCCGAAGATACGTCAGTTGCGAGAAACAGTGACTTCGACAGGTCGTAGTGGGCGAGTGACTCACGCGCAGGAAGTTTACATTTGACGATCTCCGACACATTCGCAAGGCTTCGACACATTCAGGTGACCATTTCCAGCGAGTATCCTTCCGGAGAAGCTCGTGAAACGGAGTAAAGATATGTGCGAGCCAAGGTATGTACCGGTTGTAGTGCCGTATCATGCCCAACAATCATCGGAGTTCTGGCACGTTAGTTGGTTCGGGCATATCCAGTATGGCAGATTTTTCTTCTGGTGAGGGTCGAACACCTCCCTTCGAGACGATCTGTCCCAAGTACTCGACCTCGGTCCCGAAAAACGCACACTTTTCTTTGTTTAGTGTGAAACCAAAGTCACTGAGGCCCTGGAACACGTTCTCCAGGTTGGACAGATGATGTCCAAACGTAGTGCCGGTAACGACGATGTCGTCCAAATAGCATGCTACGTAGTCCAACCCAGCAGTCACTTGCTCCATTACTCTTTTGAAAATAGTGGGTGCCGACGCTATACTAAAAGACATCCTATGGAACTGGGATAGACCCTTGAGCGTGTTGATGACGAGCACTTCCTTTGCATTATCGTCCAGCTCCATCTGCAGATAAGCTTCGGATAGATCAAGCTTTGATAAAATAACTCCTCCATTTAGTTTGACAAACAACTCCTCTTGACGAAGAAGAGTATATTGAGCGATGTCCATCTGGGGATTCACTGTCACGCTGAAATCTTCACAAACTCGTAGAGAGCCATTTGGTTTGTGTAGGACGACGATGAGTGCAGCCCAAGCGGAAGCTTCAACGGGCGAACTCCATTATTGACTTTGCGCTCCAAATCTTGCTTCACGGCAGTACGGGTGACGAGGGGTTAGGCCGTGAATTGAAGAACTTGGGGTGACTATCCGGCTTGACTGAAGATGAACCTTCGTCTTAGTGCGCCTCCCAAGACCATCTCGAAACACGCCTGGATGCTTCTGGAGCAATGTTTCAGGAGTTTTCCAGGTCTGGAACACTGTTGGTGACACCCACGAACATCTTGTTCAGATCCATCGCCAGGGCAGAAATCCACGTTCTCCCTAATATGTTGACAGTGGGCGCTTCCGTGAAGATGGCTTCCAACGAAAATCGATGATCCCTCCAACGGACATATAGAAAACTCCTTCCAAGAACTTTGATTGGGTTCTGGTTGAAACAGTGTAGACTATAAGGTACGGGATCAAGTTGTGGACTACCAAGCATTTCCCACGTGGACCGGTTCAGCAACGTTGCTGTGATCCCGTGTCGACTTGTAGGGTAACCTTGGTGCCAAGTATCTCACAGGAGACGAACTTCTCGTCACCATTATCCACGGAGAAAACATTCGATATGGTAACAGTCTGCACTTTTCTTCTTGACGACTTGTTGTTGGACTTTTGCGAAGTGCGTCCTGTGTGCGTACACATGCTGGCAATGTGTCCTCGCTCGCCACAGTCGTGATACGATTCCTGGCGAAAACGAAAGTTTGCCTCATCGTTGTTGAAATTCCCACAGCGAAAACATTTTCCTGTAGTTCTAGTTGACTGGGAGGCCTTTGCCACCACAAGGGAGTCCATATCACGGGATCCAGCTTCAGCTGCTAGCGAGCTTCCGGCAAGCCGTAAAGCAATCTCATTGGTGATATTCTTCTCGAGTACAAGCTTCGCTCGAATACGCTGATCTTGTATGCCGACTACGAAGGCTGTGAGCAATGAACAGGCACGTATGTCTGCTTCGGTCTCGTATTCAAAAGTCAGAAGTATGGCTCGTAGGTGGTTCAGAAAATCCTTCACGGGCTCGTTTTCTTCCCGTCGAGTCGAGAATAGCTTTGCCCTTTCGAACCTCTTCGGGGCAAAGTGTTCATCTAGTGTCTTGACCACGTCTTCGAATGAAACGTCTGTGACGTCCCTCGGATGCAGGAGATGGTACAACCGCTTGAAAACGGCCGCATTCAAGGACGAAATGAGTAGGCCTCTCTTGTACATAACAGCAGTTACTCCCGCAACTAGCAAAGAAGGCTCTGAATTGTATGCGATAAAGCTTTCACTCGTCCCTTTCCGGATCGAAAATTCCAGGCCTCTCAAAACGAAGTACCGTAGAATGCTGATCGGGCTGATCCTGGTGACCTCCGGCATTTGAACCGGTGGCCATTCTCAGACTCGGCAGAAGAAGCCCGTCGCCAATTTGTAGTAGTCTACCTAGACTCGCAGAGAGCTAGAGCCACAGAGAACATAACCGTTTATTTCTCGTCCCACGTACGTCTTCATCAGCTTGCTCGTGCTCAGTCCACTACATTATCTACAGAAGATAACCGCCTTCTGGCACGAGTATTCATTTCGGAGGCCGGGACTGGTGGCACCCTGTGCCAGTTCGCTGCTCAGTAAACCTTTAGTTGAAAGTCAACGCCTGTACAGTGTGTCTCTGGTTGTCTTCGTCGTGTTTGTGCGTTTTTCTCACTCATTAATAATTCTCAAGTAACCCAACAGCCCTCGCTTCTAGGTCTATGGTAACCTGTAACCTGGCCTTGTAGCGGCTTAGAACTAACGGTAGAAAGGCGTCACCAATGACTTGGAAGAGACTAGCGATGCCCTAGCCTTCATTCTGTAGACACATAGTGATACCTTGCTAGTAGACCAAGTGCTCCTCACGGCTCCCTACAAGCTCCTAAGGTGTAAGGCCACTGCACCGGAGGGACAAGTGTAGCAAAAAGTGTGCAAAGAAGCACAGGGGTCCATTTGTGCAGTGCATTAACAATGTTGTATATTGTTTCCCCTTTCGTGTGGCAAAAGTTATGCTGGCCAGACGGGGAGATGTTTGAACGATAGGCTCAGGGAACGTAACAATAACGTTAGAAACGGGAAGGAAGGATGGCACGCTCTTCACTGTAAGTCATGCGGCTGCAAACCAACACTTCAACAAAGCAAGGTGCTAGCAAGATCTATCAACAAGACCACTCGTGAGATTATCGAGGCAGAAAGATTAGATAAACTCAGCAAGTTGTGTATCAGTACCCCATCAGTGACGCTCTGTCTCATATAGAACTAGGTTTTGTTAGATTTTCTTAGATTTCTCGCCTCTTCGCCGTAAATGTATACAAGACGGTGCTTTCTTTAATAAACCTTGTTCGAAGTAGAGCATTGTTTGTCTCATTGTTTGTCCTTGTCCTTTTAGCGCTTTTAACTACCCAGTCAACCACGAAATGTAGAATCAACGTTGAAATAACATTGCAAATCTACAACATCGTCGTAGAATCTGCGATAGCGTGCAGCGTAGATTCTACGTAGAAAATGTCCGGTCAAAAACACGTAGAATCTACTATAATTTTATAACGCTATTTCTACGTTGAGTGTTGTCTTTTCTACGTTGATAGAACGTTCACAAAATGTTGTGAATTGCTGTTTATTTACGTTGTCTATTGCTACCTCTTCCTACTATGATACCTTAAATTTCCACTTCTGCTTCCAAAAGCGCAGGTATCCCCAAACCCAACTGTGTCCAAATACAATAGTACAAATGTGTATTAGTGAATATTCAATAAGACAATGAGGGGCATGACCGTTTATGTGCTTTATTAAAGTCTTAAATCAATTAATGAAACATGTACAAAAAGATAATC
This sequence comes from Ornithodoros turicata, assembly GCF_037126465.1. Lineage (NCBI taxonomy): Eukaryota > Metazoa > Arthropoda > Arachnida > Ixodida > Argasidae > Ornithodoros > Ornithodoros turicata. The sequence goes on from NW_026999315.1 coordinate 328,871, forward strand.
AGTGGTAATGCTCATAATAATGATAATCACATGGATGGTCGCTACGCCTCTTCACAAAGGTCATCCCTGAAAGATAATCAATAACATAGCTCATTCCATCTAGTGGGATAGCAGCTCAAACACTACCATAAATAGACGTCAAAAACAGACACTCTACAACCACTGGGAACACATGCATGACACTTACGGCAGCATCTTTCGGAGTATAGATGGTGTGATGCGGAAGCAGCTCACTGGCATGTCCAAGCGATGTCTTCGTCTTCTGGTTTATGCCCTGCTCTTCATTGTTGTAGAGAAACACCAGGTCCTTTACACATGCTTGAGGTTGTCTATCGATGTGACGAAATCACACGCAGTTCAAGCTTTCCGACAACTGTAACTGAAGCTATTAGTTCATAAAAGACTACAAACAGCGACACTAGCTCACGCAACAACCAGATTAGCGGTTATACAAAAAACAAGGAACCTTGGAGAACAGCATAGGAAAGGTAACTCATTTCCTTTACAGCCAAGCTTATCTGTACTATCAGACTGCTCAGAGAATAGGCCACCGCTGCTTTCACCACTCCGAGTTCGAGATATCACGAGCACCTATAAAATAGTGTATGAGTCAAAGAGATATGAACATTTTACAACTTCTAACATCTGAAATAACTGCTCTACGTACTGCTTGAACGTGCGACTTCAACAATGGGGTAAAGCTCCGTTGCAAACTGATGTTGACACTGGGAAGGGATTTACAGCAGCCATAAACCAGACAGCATTAAACCTTACCCCAGTAGGATCTCATCAGAACATATTTAATAAACATTCGGATACACCAAACTACATATCACACACGCACACCACACGCAGTCCCACAGTTCGCATAAACTTGTCAGTGATACGCAACCTGATCCTGCAGGTACAGAAAATGACACAAAGCTGTTTACTTCGGATACTAAACTGCTATGCACCACACTTCTAGCACATGTGATCGTTGAGAAAACAAGAACGCACATATCTTAAGTCAGGCAAAATGAAGAAAGAAAACTCACCTGTGAAACGTGAAGGGTGGAGTACAACGAACGCTGCCTCTCGTACACTACGGCATTCGCTGTTACGTTCAACATAGTTGTTCACCGCATTGGCCAGTACTGCCTCGATGTTCCAGAGATTGCAGTACAAAATACGCATGATGCTGACGTTCCCAAGACCTTCCCGTGTGACAAATTGAATGTCCATCCTACCGAACTGCCACGACGACGCGCCTCGCCGCTCGCCAGTCTCGACTATTTGAAACCAGGCTCCAACAGCTCCCCATAGAGCCCATAGTTTGAGATAATTCACACAACACTGGGCACACGACCAATGAAATTGCGACGTGGTGGATATTATGCACAACCAGCCGGCCAATCAGGAGCCCCCATGTCTGGCTGGCTTTTTGGTCGGTCCTGGCTGGCTACCATCGACTTCGACTGGATTTCAGGCCTGCCGCCGTTACTCGGTATTCAAAATAACTAAAGCGATTTTGGGGTAAAATAAAGATTTATTTCATACAAAGCACTGATTGAAAGATCTGATACATGGGTGCACTGTGGGTACAAAGCCCACTGCGTTGCTGACACACCCTGACAAAGTTCGAACTTGAAGCAGAACCAACACACCGTTCACCTCCTAATACCGAACCAGTCTCATGAGTGCGTACCATTTCATGATGAGCATCTTCTTCCGCTGCCTGCGGTGCATCCATTGTAGCGAAGCGAAAAGGGCTTGTGTGGCACGCAATCCTGTCTTTGTTGACAGTCCTCGAAATCCAACGGCGCCCGAACTTTTCCTTCACGCTCATGAAGCATTCCGGTACCGCAGTTGAGAAATTGTTCGTGGGGTAATAGTTGGGTCCAGGAACAGCACAGCACGCGCAGACTCACAATAACGCACGAATAAATCCACGAACGTATTTCTGCAAACTGTTCTGTCGATTGACACCACCGAACACAGGAGGACGACATGCCGGCCATGCTATTTCGAAACTATGCTGAAACGGCGCCGAGACGCTGTACGCACATGCGCGCGTACAAAATGCGATTTCAAAACGTTCTCGACCAATCGGAGCGCGCGCACAGTCTAGGCCAATGGGCTTGCAACATGGTGTATGGGCGCAGTGGTACATACTCTACAGCCGCGTCCGCGGGTACCTGAGGAGGACTGTTTGAAACGGCGGTTGGAGAATGTCGATGGCGATGAAGCAGACGTAGTTCCGCTCGGCGCGCGCTTCTTGGGAAATCGATTTCTTGTTGTATCCCTCAACCTCCGTGACCGATCATTATGATGGCGTGGAAAAAGAAAAATATGTTGTTGTTTTTGTCTTTACAATGTGTAAAATGCTATGAGGGTATAAAATAAATAAATATTATTAGTAACGGCAGCATGAGTGATATAAATACCACGTCATACAGGCCTTACTCTACACGCGAACGGCACAATGGAATGTAAAAAATAAAATACAGTGCGAAACAATTGGGTGCGCAGTGAAGAAGCAACGGGTTTCCATTCGTGATAAAGGTTGACAGTATGTAGAAGGTGCAATGTAGAACCAGCGCAACTATTTGCTGCGTATAACTACAGTTGATTCTCTCATGAAAAATCAACGTTTTTCTTTATGTTCACAATCCACCATTGACTAGGAACAGTTGAAACAGCGTTGGTTCAGCGTTATCATTCTACATTCAACATTGTTCAACATTAGTCAACATTAGACAACGTAGATTCTACGTCCTACCAACAGTCGGTGTTGACTGGGTAGTTTGTATCTTTCGTACAAATCCATGAAAAGGCTAGGCCCGCGGCAGAAGCATTCATTTTGTGCACACATAATGCGGTACTGACATTGCCTGTTACGTCGCCTTATCAGTTCAGCACCATTCGACGACCATTCCAACCATTGACAAGCTGCCTAACCATTCCGGATGTAAAGTAGAACGTCAGGATCGCATACATGGTGGTTCAAGTAGATGTAACAACAGTCGTCATTGTTGGGAAGCGCAATGCACAGCAATACGACAAATTATGGTCTCCAAATTCATTGCCTTAACTCCCCCACCGTCCCTGATAACCTGGGTCGAACATTTCTTGTCTAACCGTAAACAAGCAACAACAATAAACAGCACATTAGCGAGTTCATTCGTACGTTCGGTTCGTTCTGCCCCGTTACCTTTGGGATACCCCAGGACTCAGTGCTTGTGCCACTACTCTTTACCATTTACATTAATGATCTTCCATCATGCGTTCACTCCAAATTTCGCCTTTTCGGCGGTGGCTGTGTTGTTATTCGCACAATTATATCTTCGTCCGACCTCATTACAGTACAACCTTGATTCTATAGGCGAATAGTGCGGAGTGCTGCGAGTGCTGCGAATAGTGCTGTTTAACGGAGCTCAATCTCATTGAATGTGCATTTGTTTGAATGTGTTTCTCGTGATCCCTTTTGTGGTGTCGCGCAGAGTCGATAGCGCGCGAGTGTAAGAAGCACCATGATGGTGGCTAGCAATAAAGGATTCTGGAATGGGATGTTTGGCTGAGCGGACACAACACCTTTCTCCTGTTTTAGCAAAGTATTCGATATCTGGTTATACCACCATCCATTCTACATGACATCAATGTTTCGTGCTATATCTAACATCCAAATTATCTTCTAAGGAGCAAGGATCTTATCTATCACTCATCTATCAGGCAAGCTAATAGCTCACTCACATTTCTTCGCCGCAACTTGGTTTAGCACCTACTAATATCAAACTTGTTGCATACTTACCTACTCTACCGCATTCGACCAAAACTAAAATACGCATAATCAGTATATGGGACCCTCATCAGACATACTTCACATGCCTCATCGAATCAGTACAAAACATATGTGTCCGTTTCATCCTGTCAGATTATTCGATTCCCTCAACTGTCACCCTCACAAAACACAACTTAGGTATCTCAAAGTTGTGTGACAGAATATTTTTTTTAGATTGTGCCTCTATCACCTTTCCCAGCACGTAGTTCCACATCGTTACGTTTCATATCTCCGCGCATAGACCATACCTTCAAGGTATCTGTAGCTCAGACCGAAAGGCATTCTTTCCGTTAGCCGAAGTTGAGTGGAACGCCCTTCTCTATAGTCCTTTGTTGATATTGTAATACTGATCCTGTCACTTTCTGCAGGCCTTTTCATATTCACATACTCTATCAATACGCAACTTCCTTAACCCTTATTTAACTTTGTATTGTATTTTGTACGAACACCAGCTCCAGTGTCGTAGTGGTTTGGATGACCGCTTTCCACGCCGAGACTGGGAGGTGACAAGAGTTCGAATATTATCACCGGCTGTACTGTCTGAGGTTTTCCCTGGGGTTGCCGAAGACTTTCCAGACGAATGTCGGCACAGTTCCTCCTGAAGTCGGCCCTGGACGCATACTAACCCCCCCTGTCCCCCACTCCTTCCTGCTGTCCTCTCTCGATCTGTCCACGTCTGTACGCGCTCATAGCCACAGTTGCTTCGCGGCGTTAACACGGAATTTAAAAATAAAATATTTTGTATGAATGTTTCTCTAATGCACGAGGTTATCTCTCATGTTATATTGTTTACTCAGTCTGAATTATGGTGTATTGATTTGTACACATCCATGTAATGACGACTATGGTCATTTGGGTTTACGAACAATAAAAAAGTATCGTTCACGAAAAGCGATCAGATACTCTTGAATTCGCAAGGCAGCGCCACAGAAAGAATTTGTAGACCACTTACCCGAAGTTATATGCGTATAGCTCGATGTCATGAGTGCAGCACAACACCAGACATAATCCCATGTCTTAAGTGTCTTGCCAAGGTGTCTTCTGCGGGTTGTGATCTTCAGGCTTATCATGCCAGAATTCTGAAAAAAGCCACACAGGAAACATTCAACGTCAGTACTCTTGAATGACCGTGAAAGTGAGGCTAAAATAAAGAAAACAAATATGTAGCCTTGATGCCCTTCTGTTTGGCAATTCCTTAGCGGTTCGCTGGTTCTTGTAGCTTTCTATGTACTATGAAGAAACGCCACGATAAACGCGACTTCCATGTAAAAGGTGAGTTAGATAGAAAATCGGACAAAACATCGCATATCTGTTAACTGAAAAGGGCGCTGACAATCTTCGTCAGAATGAAATTTGTCGCTTATGTTCGCGCATGTTCCAGGGACACTGCACCACACTATCACCCTATGTATACATCCGCTTTAACTTAACGAAGAAATAAAAATAACTGTAGTCGAAGGGAAATCAAATAAAAATAGAAATGCTACTAATTATAGTGAACCGCTAACGCAATGCAATGGAAGAGTGAAAAAGACAAACGAAACGACAACCGCCAAATCAACAGGTCACGAGAAAGCCTGCGAAATGCTCGCAGCCCTAACTGACCTCAAATGTTTTTTTTTTAAATTATCAAACGCAAACAAAGAAACAAATTCTATATTCACAATGTACAATGCCCGCAGTGGAGCTACGTTTTACAAACAGACAGGTTTCTCTTCTTTTTTTAAAGAGGAGAACGGGCATGAGACATGCTTTGAATATACAGGGTGTCCCAGCTAACTGCAAACATATTTAAAAAAATACATATAACACTTTTTCCAAGATGAAATCAATTGCAATATAGCATATGCTGAAGGGCACTCCCTAGGAGGACATTAGCAAAGTCCAAAGGCAATGTCTTAATTAACTTTTTAATTATAAAAGCTACAAAGTTGTCCCAATGAGAACATCTGTTCCTTTGGGTCACCTGATATCGTAGCCGTTTTCAGAGCAAACATCCGTTCGATAGATCGCCCGCAAAAAAATAGTGAAGGAACGCCATTTTATTCTTTATTTTGTTTATTGCGCATCTTCGCAGACGCGTATTTCCTTCATCCCCAACGTGAGAGGGGAAAGGAGTACAGTGCCACCTCATGCGTCGAAGATGAGCTTTGATTTGCGGAAACAAAACAAAAGCAAATGTATCGGGTGACTCTACCGGAACTGGCCTTATCTTGGGTTGCATTTTCTGTTTCCTTTTGATCTTTTTCCAGGACGCGAGAGGCGATACTGTGCTCTTTCTCCCTCTCACATTGGGGGTGAAGGAAAGACGCTTCTTCTAAGAAGCGCAATGAACAAAATAAAGAAAAAAATGGCGTTCCGTCACGAATTTTTTGAGGGCGACCTATCGAACGGATTTTTGTTCTGAAAACGGCTACGATATCAGGTGACCGAAAAGAACAGATGTTCTCATTGGGACAACTTTGTACTTTTATAATTAAAAAGTTAATGAAAGTTAATTAAGATATTGCCTTTGGACTTCGCTAATGCCCTCCTAGGGAATGCCCTTCAGCATATGCTATATTGGAATTGATTTCATCTTGGAAAAAGTGTTATATATATTTTAAAAAAATATATTTGCAGTTAGCTGGGACACCCTGTATAGAATGTGTAACAAAACAGGATATATTGAATCTGGAATATTGGGAGGCGCAGACGACAAAGTACAGAGACGAACACACTAGAGGCCCCACTAGAAACATTCCCTCCTAAGTGCTGTCCGTTCCTCTTTTGTGTTGTCCGTATGTGCCAACGGACACCAACAGACAGATATCGCCAGCTCATTTAGCCCCGTCCATAAGCTCGCGACGAACGCAACGTTCCTCTGCGAAGTCAAGACAAGTAACAGTGAGTCGCCGAATGTCTCAATGACTGCTAAACCTGGACAAGAAATTCATGCTCTCTCAACAAGGCATTCGTAATAGAAAACGCGAAAAACTTTAATGCTGTTATAATACTGGCAACGAGGGAAGTACGGACTTCACGGACACTACAAGATGAATCAGGCAAGGCTTCCTGAATTCGTCCCAGGCTCCAGTTGGACCTCGTGGCGTGAACGCCTAGAATTTCTCTTCGAGGCGAATGATGTGCAGGACGCGGCTAAGAAAAGGGCTCTGTTGCTCACTTTTTGCGGCGAAGAGACCTACGACAAGGTGCGAGACTTACTGCATCCGCTCCTTCCGGCTAAAGTTCCGTATGACGACATAATCGAACGCCTGAGCAGCCATTTTGAGACAGATACTTCTGAACTGCTAGGTCGCTGGCGCTTTCACAAAAGGGTTCAACTTCCTCAAGAGACAATCTCTGAATATGTCGACGCTTTGAGAGCTCTAGCTAAGGAGTACAATTTCGGCAATGTTTTCGTTCCATTATCACCTCCATTTGCCCCACCCACAGGATCGCCTGCCACGGCGACGGTGATTCCCCAGCGACCCAAACTGCAACAATGACCTCAGCGATAGCTTCACCGGCACACGCGACGGTCTCCCCGGCTCCGACGACCGCATAGATCCCGGCTTCCCGGCTTTGTATCCCGGCTTCAGCGAAAACAATTTTGCCCTTGGAAGTGATGCTACGGGAGAGGTTGATCTGTGGTCCATGGGAGGTGCAACTGCAGCAGCGTCTACTCTCTGAAAGGAATATCACATTCAAAAAGGCGGTTGACATCGCGAAAGCCATGTAATCCACGGTTTCACAACAGGTAAGCATAGGCAGCAGGGAAGAAAACAAAGTGCTTCACACACCAGCAACCAGAAGCCAAAAGAAGAACAAGACCCCTAAGCCGTCCAAAAACTGTTACTGCTGTGACGGTGAGCACAACCAAAAAAACTGCCCTCACCGAAATGCCACGTGTCACTTCTGCAAGAAATTGGGGCATATTGAAAAAGCATTATTACCGGTATTATAACTTCCCGGTTATTAATTTAAAGACAAAACTTAGTACAGCGTAGTAAACCAGCCACATGCTTCAGCCAAACTTCGCATCGAACACAACACTGCGCGAGCGCAATCACTTCGTTGTCCTCCTCCTTGTGCACGTATATCTCAGTCTCTAACAAATTCAGTTTCGGAATTCTTTAAAAGAATAATGCGAACCACGTCAAGCATTTCCCACAAAAAACGTGCAATAAAGGCGCTAATAAGCTGGAAAAAGTATTACCTTCGATGAACGGTGCACAGCCATCCGCACTGCACGTAAGGGCCCACGTGCCCGCATCACAAAAATTTGTAGCCACTCCAACCCACCTAGTGGTCAAGTGTTGCAACCTAGAAACAGATATTGAAGTTAGTATCTACTGCTAATAACACCTCTGGCGATAACTAAATCATTAGTAACAGCACAACAAAGCTTGCCTTTCGCTAGGTAGCATAAGAGCAGTTTTATTTTTCAGGGCTGTCTGTACAATGTGAGGATGACCCACAGACCCCACTAGAGTAGAGGAGAAGGGGAAGAGACCACAGTAACAAAGATAATCGTCACGACGTCAAACGATGATGCGAGAAGAGGCTAAACATGTCCATAAACTTTATGTTGTGGATACCCCAGAAAACGCGAAGTTGCCCATGGATGAACGTGGCAGTAGCGCTTTTGTGATGCATGTTTTTCTTGTGTGTGCCCGTCAAAAGTGAGCTGAACGCCGTTAATAACTCACACTAGAACCACACATATACTACTCATCAAAGTCGAAAATATTGTAAGAACTGCTGTCAAACGCTCTGCTGACTCGCCGTATTCGACGGACCCTGTACCAGTGCGCGCGTCGCTTGAAACCGAGGCCTCGGACCCTTACACTAAAGACTGTCGAACTCGGAGTAGCTAATGATGAGTTTCTAATAGGTTGTCGCACATTCTTATACAGGGTGTCCCAGAAAACGTGTCATTGAATTATAATAAAAAAACTACACCAACTAGTGTCATGCGGTCAATGGCATTTGTTCTTACTGGGTTTTTGCCACCTCCTCATATGAATGTCGTGTAACGTAAGTTTAATTATGTAAATTTTTGCGAGCTTAAGTCGGAAATTTGCCTAGTAAAGGTAACTTTGTAACCCCGCCAATGTGCAGAGCGTGTCTAATTTAGTCAAATTAATGATAATTGACAGGGATATTCAGGAGCTATCCCATCGGAGAAAATAGCCGAACATCATACTCTACGGAGGTCGCACAGAATAGCGCACGATGAATTTTTCAGCGCAATCTTTGTCAGTCCGACGAAAGGAGGTTGGAAACCCAGCCCTCCCCGACATCGCAGAAGCAGATAAAACAGGCACGGCTTATCATGTCCGACTTTCGCTGGGATTTTGCTTTCCCTCTCCCAATTTTAGGAACTGTTACTTTTTCTACTAGCACTCTGTGGGCTGGCTTCGGAACCTCCTTTCGTCGCACTGAGAGCGATTGCGCTCAAAACGTCATCGCGCGCTATTGTCCGGTGCTCCGAAAAGCATGATATTCGGCTATTTTTTCCGATGGAATAGCTCGTGAATATCACTGTGAATTATCATGAATTTGAGTGTATTCGGCGCGCTCTTCATATTGGTGGGGTAAAAAAGTGACCTTTACTTGGCAAATTTCCGAGTTCAGTTCGCAAATATTTACATAATTAAACTTGGAGTAATGACATTCACATTAGGAGGTGGCAAAAACTAATAAGAACAAATGCTGTTGACCGCATGATTCTAGGTGGCGTAGTTTTTTTATTATAATTCAATGACACGTTTTCTGGGACGCCCTGTATAAGTGCTACGGGTGCACGCGTAATATGAAACATGTTGCAGGTGCACATGCGGTCGGTGCATCCCGCAGGTGCCCGCAGGTGCCACTCCGAGTTCCCGCATGAGCCGTCTTTTCGTGTCGACCATTCCTGGCTCAAAATGATGAGAACATATCGTGGTCGAGCTGGTCTTCCTCCACTTGATTTTGCGCAGCGCCATTTCCCACTCCAAACGACGTTGTTTGGCCGTCGGAAACTCGAAATATGCTACGTCTGTTGTTGTATCCGACCTGTTGCCACAACTGATTATACAGCATGTCTTACCGGCCATCGTGGTGGGTGTAAGATCAGTGTGCGACGTAACGAACACAATTCCTACGGAAAATTTCCTTCGTCAAAACTGCCAAAACACACAGCAAAGCAAGGCGGACGGCGCGGGATATCTCGCGACTTACATCACGCTCGGTGTTGCTTGCAGAAAAGCGCTCGTGGCTCGCACTACCCTGTCACCGAGCGCGTCATAGAAGAAAATCATTTTTATGAAGTTTGATTCAGTTTTCGAAGGAGATATTTTACAGGCATGGTCGTTGATGGCTAAAGGTGACGAATATTCGAAAATTTTCGGAAGGGACCTTATGCGGATTCTCCCTTTAAGAATGCCTTGTGCCTCAAGAGACGTATGTGAAATGCATGAGGTAAAAAAGAAGACGAAGGTGGTTAAAATGTGTATGGATGCGGATAATTAAACAAATCGAGGCCGCCTTGGCACACAAGGATTTCTTCGTGAAGGATTCCTTGAAGTAGTCCTTCAGATTAGTATCTGAATTCGGCGGTGACACCTGATGTACTCGTATGTGGAAGGCACGTACATGCTAGAGGTCACGTGAAAAGAGAAACATTTTATTTCAGAATCGATACATTGCGAGGTAACATAGCATGTGCGCGGCAAGCACGGAGTTCAAGACCCTCCTGGTTGCTTGATTCCGTAGAACCCCGACTAAGATGGCAATCGTTGCTGGAACTGCATCTCGAAATACGGGGGTGTCCTGAAGGGAAGCATGGTAACTGAATAATTAGCAAAAGAGCTTCATTTGCGCTTGCGTTGGTGACTCACACGCTATTCTGAAATGTCCTAATAGGGATTCTGCTGGTCATAAATATAAGTGGTCAGTTTAGATCACGACACGTTAAAAAAGATAAGTGAAGACAAACGAAATCCAGAACGTAATCGGAAGAAACAGCGCAATGAAGTAAGAAAAAAAACAGGCCGCAAAGCCTCCATTTTCGGGAGCTACTCAAAAACCTTTGAATTTCTCTCCATCGCTGAAACTTGCGATTACGGATGTCAAAGAATTATGGCGCAAAGATGCACTGGTGAAGGACGCTCATTACGCGAATACGCGTCGTGCTCGTGGTGCAGACGCGCGGATGTGATTGTGTGCTTGGTAACAATTTCACATGCATAAAGTCAAGTATTTCCTAATGCTTTAGGCAAAGCATGGTGGTTTCCGAAAGTGTGCTCGCGTTCGACAGAGGGGCAGAGACACAGAGACAATGCGGCACACTTTGCTCCAATTTATCCTACAGCCTCCCTGTATTCACATGCTTTCACTGCGTTCGTCTTTCCGAAAAGAAAACAAGCGCCAAGGAACTTACCGATACGTCCGTGCTTCACTGAAGGGTGCTCTTACATGATGCACCAATCCTGCCGTGGACACGGATGTGAACGGTGTGACCTCATATATGACAGGCACTAGCATAGGTAATACGCACAGATTCCTCGAGATGTTCCAGTAACATCAACGTCTGAGTCGTCAGAGTATTCCCGAAAGCGAGTTAATTAAGCCACTTTAGCAGAAACAAACCGGACGCGAGAAACCTCGTGCGCGTCCTCGCTTGAACTGGCCAAAGACTTGCCCATTGTTGGTATCTGAATGAGAAAACATAGAGATTCGACGCATTCAAACAGTGAAAATATCAAGCAATGTGTCACGGGCAACGGCCGCAGCTGTGGCAAGTGCCACAACTCCACTGTTCAAACGCCCTCCCATAGGCTTCAGTAATCGTCTACTACACCTCAGCCACTTCGGTGGCAACAAAAACGCGTTTCCAGTAACTGTATATGGACAAAGTTCGCTCTGTGACACATTCCAAATCCAAGTTTGGGCTCGCCCCAAAGTGTCACACCAATTTCACGTGTCACTAAAGTGTCACCGTTTTTAGAGTGTGGGGAGGGGACTCCGGCTGTGAGAGGGCCCGGGTGTTGGCGCTACTGCGGCACACTTTGTATGCTGTGCAGGGAACGGGAACGGATCTGTGTCTCGGCCCCTCCCCGTCCAGCGTGTGTGTGTGTGGGGGGGGGGGGTTCATCGCCAGTTACATGGACCTTGGTGTGGGTTCCAGTTTAGCGGTCGACCTGAGACACAATGAAAACATTGGTGCCCTGCTGCCTTGGTGGTGGGGTCTGAAGTAGGAAAACTGTAGGCCTCTGGCGGTTTATCGACATGTCATCTGTTAACGATATTTATGTGTTCCAGAGACACAGTTTCTTGTCTTGTTGTGTTGATTGAGACTAGGTTTTTGTTTGTCGACTGTTGGGATGGCCTGCGGCCCCGGGTCCGGGTCGGGTGCCCCCAGTTTGGGGGCTGTGTGTGGGGTGGGCTGCCGCATGCCGAGCCCATGGTGGTCAGGTTGTCGGACACAGCTTCGAGTGGGGGTTTTGTGGTCGCCTTGGTTGCCTCATGTTTGTGTTGAAGGTATACGCTACCTTTGCATAAGTTGTCTGATCTCTTGGCCTGGGTTGTCACTGATGGTATTGATGGGTTGTTTGAGCCGGAGCATTGCAGGGGGTTGAGAGGTGCCTACTAGGTTAGCGGATGTTTTTTTTTCCTCCTCTTAAACCTTCATTTTTAGCCGTCTGTTAGTGGTGGTGGTGGTTCTATCACGTGTTTTTTTTTGCCCTTGGGATTGGGCGTGGTGAGGTTGTGGTCACCGGTGTGGCTTGACGTCTTTATGTGTTTTTTTTTTTTGTTTTCTGTGGGGTGTGTGGGGCATGGGGTAGTACCCGTCTGGCCTGATCATAAAGTTTTACAGAGGATTATTGGCAACTCCCTCGCCTTGGGTCAGTGTCAGAATCCTGTTTGGTAGGGTACAGGCGAACCTTTCGCCGAGGGCACCACCAAAGTCTTTGACAGATGAGGATTGGCGACTACCTCACCCGGTGGTGTCCCATAGCTACTACTCCCCCCGCGGGAACCTGTTTTGATTTTTTTTATTATCCGTTTTCTATATTATCCCTTTTTTGTATATCTGGTCTGTCGTCAATTAGTGAAATCCCTGTTGGGGGTGGGGGGGTTGATATCCTGTGTGGCCTGAAAAGCACTACGAACTGGGTACAGCTGTACGATGCACGGGCGCGGCTCAGGGTCGTCATGGGGATCGCCTGCCTACACACCCTCTGGGGTTGGGGTTGTTTTTCCCTGACTTGGGGGGTTGCCCTCTCAGTACCTTGTAGCAGGAGTGGTTCAGTAGGTGAATGATGCAGTAGTGTTAACGGCACTGGGTGGCGTGATGGGGTACTATATTGGTGCGCGGTGCTAGGCTGTTGCTCTGGGTGAGGATAATAATTTGGATAGTGGCTGGCTCGAGCGGGTTTGAGGCCCCTCTTGGTTGGGTTTGTTGTTGGCATGGAAATCATGTAGAGTGCGTGGCCTCTGGTGTCCCATTGGGCTGCTAAGTTGCGTGAGGTCAGAGGGGGCCTCTCGCTTGGTTGGGTTTGGGGTATGGGGGACTCTGCGGGGCGGGTGGCATGCCGGCCCTACGGGTGGTTACTCGTAAGCTGCAGCCCGGAGGGCGGGCATGTGACTGGCCTCGTCAATGGGGACTGGCTGTCACTGGGGAGCTCTGTTTGGGAAACGAGTTTAGTCCGTGGGATGTGGTTGGCGTCGGGTCATGGGGATCTTCAATTAGGTCGTTTGGTGGGCAGTTGAACGTGGTAAACCGTAGGTTGCCGTTGTGTGTCGTGGTGGTACAGCGCCTACTCTGGGTTTGGGGTTGTTTCTTGTTTGTTTTATTTCTGTTTTTTGTGGATGGGGTTTCCAATTTCTCCTTTTTTCTATTGGTATATTACTCCGAACTAGTTGCCTAGCCTGTGCTTGGACTTGTGGTGTGGGGGGTTTGGTGACGTGGTGTGCACGGTTTCGGGGGTACTTCGGTAAGGTGTTTAACAGTTTTTGGTGATGCATTTCAGGTGCCTTGCATGGGTTCCTGTAGGCCTGTCATGTTTGGGGTTGAACTAGTTCATTTTAGGGCTTTTTCTTTTTTTTCTTCTCTCTCTCATATGCAATATGCAATTATATTGCATATTAACCTAATTTTTCGTTTTTTCTTTTCTTATTGTTTTTGCGCAGTTGGGCTTTAGGGGGGTGTATGGGTGGGAGTTTCCAGGTTTATTTTCCTCTTTTTTTTTAAAGTGGGAAACCCAGGGTGACTTTCTTGTTGTAATGTGGGTGTTTGTGGTGTTCGTTTGGTTTTGTATTATTTTCCTGTATATTGGTTGTTATGGGGTGGCTGGTGGTTATCATCCTATCATGAAGCTCGTGCAGGTGTATGGAGCATGCAAAAGGCGAAGTCGTCTTGCCTCGGGGATGCTTGCCTGGTCTCTGTATATGAAAAGACATGGGATCCCTGGAGGAGTCCGTCTTGGAAGAATTTTGAGCTGGTACTCGCCTTGACGTGTGCCCAGTTTTTGTATTTTGTGTTTTAGGTGTTTGTATCCATCTGCGTAATAAATGCTGTTCTGTTGGTTTGTTGGGCCCGCTGTCTCGGATGTGGTTTCGCTAGGCATCTCTATCTCTATCACTGTTTCTGTTTTCTTTTCTGTTCTTCTGGCTCGGGGGGGGAGGGGTTGCTGTCACGCTTTATCTTTTCTTATCTGTGAATTATTTCTTTACTTTCCAGCTCTCCTTTATTTAGCTAGCTTTCCGATACTTGTGTGGTGCGGAGCGCGTAATCTTTCTTCTTTTTTAATTCTCTATTTTCTGATTTCTCTTTAATTATAACGTAGTGGCCTCGGTCCCGCTCGTATGTCGAGCGCTCGATGACATATGCAACATTGGACCGTTTATGGGGGCGCGGGTTCTGGGTAAGGACGTTGCAGCTTTGGTGGACACTGGAGCGGCGGTATCCCTGATATGTGACGCCATCCACGATTGGTGCCGGGAACGAAACATTTCCGTACGGACAACCTATCGAAAATGTGTTTCAGAGACCTCTCAAAATTTCCTGAGATGTCTGACAGGACCTTTCAAGAAATGGTAGATCTGGTAGGTCCCTTTACACTTTCGAAGGGTCTGAGAGGACCTTTCAAGAAATCTTGAACGGTCTGGTGGGACCTTTCAGGCAACACAGAGGGGTCTGAGAGGACCTTTTAGAGAAAATCTGGAAGACGTTGTAGAATCATTCATCTAGCCCTGAGGGTTTTGGGGGGACCTCTCAGACAGCTTTGCGACAGTGCGTCGTGCAACACGTCTCAGAGCAAGTTGCTACATGTTTTCCGCGCCGCGGGACATGCTACCTCGTCCGCTTTGGAAAATAATTCGCAAGATTTCACATATTTGTGCATTATTCCTCCAAGGAACACGTGCCGTGATAACCTTGTATTGTCGTTCCCCCTTGAAGCTAATGTTCTTGCAATCCGTGCATTATTGCACTGCACGTAAGTTGAAGCGTTTCGGCCAGTCGCCAGCGGATCAATCAGCCTGTTTTGAAACGTTGAAGTGTGAGGACGTCGGCCGCGGATCTCAAGTAATTTGCGTTTTGCCTTCGGGATTTTAACTGTTTTGAGGTATGTAGACGATGCGTCAAATGTGCTTTTGTGAGTGACAGGCATTCCTGTTCCTTTACGCTTTTACCACTGTTCGCAGACACGCATTATGTGCGCCGATAGGAAGATTGCCAACGGCGCTTTGTGCCAAACGGTATGTTATATATTTCGATGCCTACACAGTGACTTACACTGACATTTTTAAATTGTATTTCTTACAGATGAATCTCGTACGAAGCGACAGGTGGTGAGAACCCAAGGTGGTGAGAACCCAACCTCGCCGGTTAGTTGGCGTCTTACGCAAGCAAGGGAAACTAGACGGTGCATCGCGAGTCCCCAAGTATACGTAAAACAGACGAACTTGATCACCGAGAGTCAGAGTTCCTCAATAATATATTTTTCATCGCCGCTGTACGGACATTGCGAATATGTGTCCCATGAGTTCACGCTTTGTGGAATACGACAGTATGTGTTGATGATGACTGTATGCGTTCGTAGACATGTAAGTGCTAAATCTAGTTTCTGTTGCTGCTATTTACCGTTTCGTGTAGTTTCTTGCGAGCGATCCTTCAACAAATATTAGATATTTGACATTAAACATTTGAAATAACTGTTAGATAATCTGATAACAGTGTGCATGCCTTGAGTGTATCTGTACAATCGAAGGAACTCGATATATGTGGAGTTTTGTGACATGTACTTGTCTGTATCTATCTCTGGTGTATCATAGCACTGTATCATTGTACCGCTCCGACGACAGGTGCAGCGTAAACGGCGAAATTGAACATTGATGTTCCGATGTCAGATCTGGGCATTAACTTCTGGTAGGTCCTGGGAGGGCTAGTCAATCTGAGAGGTCCTCTCAGTCCCATAACACATTAGACCTGAGGGGTCTTTTCACTAGGGCAGGACCTGGCTAAGGCTTGCATCAGATGCAGTGGTATCAGCCGGAGGAGCAGTACGTCTCACCTTGACCGTCGATGGACAATGTCAGACACCGCTTCATCTACCTGCCCGGATTGGCGGGACATATGATCCTGGGACGCGACTTGATTATCTCGATGGGACTCGTCCTGGACTTACGTCGCGGAGGCTACCAGCATGCAAGCGGTACTACCTTCTACCGCTTCATGGAGTGGACGACGCCGGAAACGGGGCAGGATCGGACTGGTGGGGAGACCCAGGATTCCGGAACTGGACAATCGATGCCCGTCGAGCTATTTTCCGTAGCAGAATACCTAACGTGGAGTGCTGATTAAAGAATAAGTTTCTTGAATTGGGTCTGCGTCTCTCGGTGCAGTGGTTGGGACAGAAGACTGGTTGGGCTCTACCCCGAGTGGGATTAAGAGGGCGGAAGCCCATAATCGATAACTGAAGCAAAACCATGGACAACACCAAGCAACTGAGTGATTGGAGAAAACCCTTTACGAAAACGGTGTTGCCATAATGACAAGACGCTGTTTTCGTCGAGAAAATTAACAATGAAATTTGCTAACACGTGTTCTAAAACTTTGCAAGAACTACATGTCAACGGGATTTGGCGATAGTTGTCTACCGACATAGGGTCCCCTTTTTTGAAGGCAGGCACAACGTGCGCAGCGACCCATTCCTGTGGTACTGCTCCGGTGCTAATTGAACGGGAAAAAATTGTGCACAGGAAACGCGCTAACGATTAAGCATATCTTCTGAGGAAGATATTTGGGATATTGTCAGGCCCACGGTATGTCTTAGTTTTAATATTAAGGAGAAGTGAAACAACTCCCTCGTACGACGTGGTATCAGAGCAGTATCAACAGGAAAGACCAGGGAACATGTGCCCGGTTGTAAGGGAGAGAAGACGGTTTGAAAGTAGCCTAGTAGTTATTAAAGTAGTTATTAAACACAATTAGTATTGAGCCGTTGGCACACCGTCGGAAATTGAATAGAGTGAAGATGTTTTTTCAGATTTTAGCTGGCGAATTGAAAATCGATTATCGAAATTTGTTTTCGCTGAGTTCCACTGAACAGAGCAGAATTCGCCATTGCCGGCATGTAGACACTTTTCGACCGAGGGTGAATTGTTATCAGTATTCTTTCGTTCACCGCACCGCTATTGAATGGAATGCTCTTCCAAACAGTGTTGTATGTGCCCAGTCGTCGCAGTCTTTTTGTGATAGATTAGATGCTACATATACGACTTAGTGAAATGTTGTTGTACGTTGAATGATGTTGTATGTACATTCATGCCTTGGCCGACCTCAGTTGGCTGCCATTATAGTGAAATAAATAAAAATGTATCGAAAGATAGTATCAAAGATACATGTATCTTCGATACTGCCCATGACTGATTTATAGGTATTTAAGAGAAGAAACTCCTTTTGGGGTTACGGCCGTCACTCAGCAGCAGAACTTTGTGAAGACTGGATTTTTACTCTCCTGTTCGAATTCTCGTCCCATACATACATATCATCGTTGATCCACAGTCTATCGTTACCGAGACGAACTTTATGACCGTTTTCTCTGTTCTCCCTAGCACTGTCCCAAAGCATCTTCCGCTTCCTCAGTGTATACCTAGAGTAGTCGATCTCTATATAGATATTCGTACATTTTTTTAACATAGCCTGTTTCTCATTGAAGTCTTGGAAATATAGTATAACCGGTCTGTTTCTTCCATGTCTACCTAGACGGTGTATGTTTGCTAGAGAAGTACGGCGCGCAGAGCTTCCTTTAGAAAATATCAGTGATCACCTTATCTTTCAGCTATTCAGTAGACTCATGTTCTGTTTGTGTAATTCCGTAGATATCCAAGTCTGAACGCCTACTTCTATCTTCGAGATCGGCGATCTTTTGTTGTTGTGCATCAACAATTTTCTCTAAAAAAAAACAACTGCTGTCTCCAGTTTATCTATATTTCCGACCTTTTCATTAAAGTCGCCAAGACGCTCATCAAGGGACTGTAGCTTCAGGGTTAGACTATGAATATTCTGGTCTGTACTTTGTTGCTTCACCTTTAAATCCGCAATTTGTGTGATTATCTCTTTTTGACCGCTAACAAGGGATTGCAACAGCTCCTGAGTAGATGGTCCAGGATTGGATTCAACATATCCACAGAGGATGAGCTTATTGAAAACTATATCATCTAACATGCACACGTAAAAATGGCTGTAGGGCTCGGCCAAACGATAAGAAGCCTGTCGCTAGACGGACAATAGAGGCGCATTAACCAACCTGAATGTCGAAAAGGCAACGAGTAGCACGGTTTCACCGAGCCCCATGTCTGTACATGATCATATCTGAGTCAATGTCTCAGTCATGATCTGAATGGAGGACCGAACCGAAAGTAGACGCGCGCGTCCATCGTGTACTTCTTGAAGAAAACGAAAAGTGTTTATACTATTTGTCATCCGCGATGATGGGCGTTCGCTGTGATGGTACGATCTAAACTGGCGGTGTGGACGCCAGGCAAGGCCAGTGTGTTTTCATTTATTAGCATGCGTTGCAACGGACGTCTGGCCGGCCAACGAAGTGATTCGCGGTGATTGGAAGGCGATCCACATCGAGTTTGACACATACGCGTTGTTTGAACCGAGCTACTCTGCATGGCTGATGTTTATGTAGTAAAAAGCTATTTTTGTCCCATCACATCGTCATGACATGTGAAAAAGTCGATGCCAAGCTGCAGCATTAGTTCCATCAAACTGTTGAGTACAGATGTATTGGAACAATTTCAGAGAATCCCAGCTCACTTATCCGTCAGATTTCCAAGTTTGGGTCTGAAGTTCCAGACATCATTGAACCGGTCACCGGCGACGAACAACAACCTGAAGTAGGTCCTTTGAACATAGTAGGAGGAGGCAAGATAGTTGGTGCAAAGTCGAACAGGGCAACATCCTTCAGCTTGAGGAAAGCACGGGAAGCACAAACAACAAACATGCTTTTGTGAGCCTGTTTGTGCCTTGTCTCTCTTTTCCATATGCTGTCGTCAATCTCAAGGATGTTGCACGGCTGCATGTTTTTGTCGGTTCGATCTTATTTGTGACAGTAACCATTTAGCAAAAATTTCCGACTCTCGACTCTAGTTAAAGCGCTACTAAAAATTGTTTTCAAATACATAAGTGCACGAGGGTTACAAGTGGCATATCGATAAAAGGGTCATTCCATGCAAAACGTCTCGGACATTGCATTTGACCGTCTCCAGTTATTTTCTCACAAAATCTTGGTTGATCCAATTGTTCAAACTTCTGCAGTAAACTAATTTTCCTTTGATGAGTTTTTCTCTGGTCAGAGCACTTGTTTGAAGTCTGCAATAAGGCGACAAACATGCAGTGTCAAATGCCACAGCACAGCCAAGTGTCGTGTGGTGAGGCAGAAGTGCACATCAACATTTGCATTGCGCAATTACAACAATTTTCTGGCTGAAATCAAAAGGCATTCCAATAAAGACTTCAGAAGTACATGCCCTTGATCCATACTATCAAATAGAGCACGTTAGATATCACAATAGCCCCCCAGCAAACCATCAATATCCCACAGACCTCCCAAATTGGTCTCACACGCGTATCCTCACAACGTCCGCTGTATATCCACCATGAGACGTCACAAATATCCCCCAGTGAATATTCTGTGGATATACTACGAATATCACAACAATGACATTTCTTTACCTTACAAGGATTTGTTGTGTCGATAACAGCCATTTCCAGCATTCTCAGACGTGGCAATTTCTCACTTTTTCCTCATAATAACAATATTGATTTTATACCCTGATATCCATAACTTTTCTAATCATATTTGTAACGACTCATCACGTATCGCACCATAGTCAATAAACAAAAGAGAGAGAGAAAAAACATATTTTACCTTTTTCACGGGAATTATAATGATCGGTCACGTATGTTGAGGGATATAACAAGAATGAAGTTCCCAACAAGCGCGAGCCGAAGCGTAACGACGTCTGCCTCATCGCCATCGACATCCCCAACCGCCGTTTCAAACAGGCGAGGCGCGTCGTCGTAGCGGTTCGGTAGGATATGACATGTTACACGGAAGGGTCGTGGGAACCTCAGCATCATGCGTATTTTGTACTGGAATCTCGGGAGCATCGAGGCAGTACTGGCCAGTACGTAGAACAACTACGTTGTGCATAACAACGATTGTCGTGGTGTGCGAGAGCTAGCGTTCCTTTGTTCTCCGGCTTTGCAGTTAAGGTGAGTTCGTTCTTTCTTTTGCCTCACTTAAGATTTGTGCGTTTTTTTTTTCAACAATCACATGTTGTAGATGTGTGGAGCAATGACAGCTTTGTATCTGAGTAAACAGCTGTAGTTTGCTTTACCTGCAGAGTCTGGTGCGTATCACTGACGAACTCATGCAAACGGCAGAACTTAGTGAGATTGTGTGTGTACAGCTACAAAGTGCAAGTCCAATTCTTCACATCTCTTTGATTCAGGATTTGATTGGGAATGATCAAAGCAATGGTGAAGCAAATTCTATTAACTATGCGCAGCCTGCTAGTAGATAAGCTTGGCTCAGCTACAGTTGTCTTTCATATAAGGGATAGCAGTTATGTTTTCACGTTCGACTGCACTGTTTTTCAAAGTTCCTTGTTTTTGCATGATCGCTTATCTTTCTTAAATGTCACATGGACGCGATGTGACTCTAGATTAATAAAACATGACTGTTTTACAGTATCCACACACAACCATGGATAGCCTCACACATGTGTAAAGTTACTGGTGTCTCTACAACACTGAAGAGCCAGGCATAAACCGGAAGACGTCGCTTGGGTCTGCCAGTGATTAGGCTGCTTCCGCATGTAACCATCTGTACTGCAAGAGAAACTGCGGTAAGTCACTGTCTTGCATTTGTTTCCACTTTTTGCAGAGTGTCTGTTCTTTACGCCTATTTATGGCAGTGTTTGAGCTGCTATCCCAATAGATGGAATTAACTATGTTATTGATTATCTTTCAGGGATGACGGTTGCGAAGTGGCGTAGCAATCACGTGATTATTATTATTATGACCATTATTGTCTTATTATGCGTCTTATCCGTGTCACCCTATATTGTTAATAATTAGCCTATTTATGTTGTAATATCATATTTTGTACTATTAGAAAGAGCGTTTCTTACAGTGAATGTAACATCACTGTACTTGGTTTGTGTTCAATAAACAAGAGTTCGTTGGTACGATGTTCTCTGTTGCAGAGTAGTATTTTCCGTAGAATAAGTTAAAATTGCAAAAAAAACCTACAAAATACAATAATAATAATACGTCCTGTATATGTCCTCTATATGTCCAAATATCCCTGACAGACATTCCTGGAACCTTCCCTGGATCAGCAAATGTGGAAGAAATACGGGTCCTCTGTCTGTCCCAGAGACGTCAACGGGCTATTCAGCCTAGTCCCTGGGATATCCCAAAATCCCAAGTGGGATATCGTGTGGACGTTTCTGAGACATATATTGTTTACTGGGATCAGTATGCAGATAGTCGCTAAACATGGGCTTAGAAGTGATATTCTAGCAGGGTCTGGACCTGAAACGATATCGGTTACAGTTCAGCGTTGAACTCTGAAGGTGGTTATAGTTACAGGATTCACCGCTTTAAAATTTGTGTCTACCGGTGACCAAACACTTGAACCATTCCTTCTTTTTTTGTCGTTGTTTAATCTGAGATGCATCTGCAGGCCACGTGGAAGTAACAAAATGATCTACAAAGTGCAAACGTGTAAAAATAAACATATTTATCTGTTGCGCTCCGAAAGGGTGGTGCAGTGCCATGTGCAAGGTCGAAGAGATGGTGAACTCTTTCTTCGACGCATTTGAGCCGTTTCCGACGTTCCCGGTAATATCATTTGTTGCGCGGTCTCATTATATTGTGCGCATTCTTTTCGCTTGTGCGATAACAAGCTACAAGGGAAGAAAACTGTGTGCATTCAGCGGTTTAGCAGGGGGATGTGGGACGAAACAATGTCGAATGCTTTGTATTACAATAATACAGTTCATAATTCATAAGGCACGTATGTGATACATGTGATACCACGAGTAAGATGGTACGTTGTCTACACAACTGAGACATGTGTCGAAACAATCTCCTTTAACAGAAGCAGATACTACGACACTAGCCAGACTTGTAAAGCGATACAAATATTGCATCCAAAGTTGTTCGCGGTCACGCTTGAACCGATTCCTATGAACCAGTAACCGAATCACATTTTTAAAACGCCCGGATTTGCAAGTATTTCGCTATGTGTAAACTAGCAGAGAAAGGGTCGAACACACGTTAAATGGCTACTTGTAAAAGTGGCATCCCAACAACCATTAATATCCCTAGGATATCCTTACAAGATCGTGAACGTCCCGAATATCTGGACATCCATTCGATATATGTGGGATATCCCAAAAAAGCATTCGAGTTTGTTTTACTTAGTCAATAACTGATGTCCCAGGGACGTCTGTAGGATATTGCACTTTGCATGTTTGAAAAGCCTGCATCCCCGAGGTATATCCATGCAAGATCTAGTATATCCCAGATTTTGAGCACTGATTGAACCATTGAACATCAGTGGGATCTCGCCAGGACGTCGCCTGGAGATATACGGATAAATATGTTTCACATATTATTTGGACAGCAACTTTTTTCTTGCGCTGAGAGCAAGCAAAAACTTCTTTGAACCTTAACTAGATAAGGGGGAACAAGTAAAACCGTTATATATCTTTATCGTTCGCGTGCTGCTGGCCATGCAGCGTATTTATCTGTGCGTGACACTAGCCGAGCAACAGAATTCGATCACTTTTACAGCTCCGCTCAGCAGTTCCTCACATTATAGAGAATAGCCTGAGTTAAAAACACCATATTAGACAGGAAGGAAAGTCAGAAAATTTATTGGTTATACCTTGAATCTGCACATACATGAATTAACTGCAAAGACGCATCCCCTCACCGTTAGAAATGTGCTAGGCCGCAATACTCTTATAATGAAGGTGCCCCTACAACTTGTATTTCAGTATATGCTCCAGCCACTTCGGCAACAGACGCTATTGTGGATGCTGTGGTCTCCCTCCGCGTACGCGGTGGGGTGGAGGGGGGCGCACATTGAGGGACTGCTCTTATTTTTAGGATGAGAGCACCTTTAAACACGTTTACGTTCATTAATTAACATACTATATGTAGGTTACTTTCCTTAATAAAACACCGGGCGTCGTCACTTCTGATGCATCAAGTAAAATAAACGCACATTATATTGAATTTGAACAGCCAACAGTAACAGTTCATAAACGTCTCACATTTGTCCCATTATCCCGAGGTGACATCGCAGGGATATATCTCCGACGTCCAAACAGTGCCCATATCCTAGTCTCCTGTATGTCGCGTGGATATCTATGGGATACTCAGACTGCTCCCAGGGATATCCCATTGTCCAAGATGGGATATCTTACAGACGTTATCAGGACGTCTGTTGTTTGTTGGGTAGGGATATTCATCATTTCTAATGCAAGGACTCACGTGTAGTTCTTTCATGCAGCGTTCACAGGGTTTATAGCTTTCCATGTTAGTTTTCAGTTGTTTTTATGTGTGAAATGCTCATGATGCACTAGATGCTATGCTCATTGATGTGACATTTTTCAAACCCATACAAAGCATAACGCGACTTGGTACTTAACTCGTGCGAATCAGTAAATACGTAAGGATTCTGGTTTTATGTTATGTACTTCAGATTGTAATTGTCATTTGTGTAAGTGGGTTAAATGGCTTGGTGAATTGGCAAGCTGTGCAAGCTCCCATCGTCACATTACAAGTTTTCACTTTAAGTAAGGATGCTTTATTGGTGCTTCTAGTCATATTGCGTATGTTACATACTACATCTGTTATTTGCAATAAAGAAGTCATGACAATTTGAATTAAGCAATCGTCTTGCGTGGTAACGTCTCATTTCCCACAATCAGGAAACGATGTAGGCATGCTTCAATGCCAAGATGTTGAAGGGTGCTGAACACCTGCGGTATAGTGCGCATATCCCGACAGGTCCATATCATGTCCGTGACACGTCCCACACGAAGTCCATAGTACTGCCGTGGACGTCTTCTGGTAGTCATCGGGATGTCCCATGGATCTCCGGTCCCAGGACATGGTGGGATATCATCTGGATATCCCACATTTCCTGCGTGGATGTCCATTGGACATCCACTGGCCGTCACTGTGTTGTCTGGGATACCGCGTTCCCAACAATGTAGCTGTGCCGCTCGTCCTTTCGAAAATGCGGCCCAAAGATTTTGCTGAAGACTTGAGTGAACAAGATGTCCACCTGGAACTATGTCAAGTCGGCCCTTCGACGTCGCTATCACCTCGATAAACCAGCAGAAGCGGCGCAGAGGATGTTTTTCCGAGGCCAGCGTCCAGGAGAATCCTGTGTAGACTACGCCATACAGAAGCTGGATCTTATGGGTGAATGCGGTTACTCAGGAAGTTAA
>NW_026999316.1:0-59322 GCF_037126465.1 Ornithodoros turicata
ACGCTCTCCGTGTCCAACGCACGACGTAGTTGTACTGCTGCTTGTACTGTATTTTATTAACTACAAAATTTTTGCCGGTTCGCAAAATTCCAACAGATTTCGTTCACATCCGTGCAAGGCGACGATGTTTCGCCATGCTCTTTCCTCACGAAAGAGCGCGTGTACAGCGTTCGCATACGAAACACTTCTTGTTTCAACATCGTTCGAGGGACTTATTCCAAAAAATCTCATCTAGCCAAGTGAATTTTCTTTTCACCTTCTAGTTTTGGGGTCGCGACACGTGCACTCCCTGATCGACGTACTCGTACACGTAAACGGAATCTTGTTTTTGTCTTCGAATTCGTCCAGATCAGAAATGAAACGAAGTGCTTGGCCACCAGTACTCTGCATAATTTTCACATTTTTTCCACGAATTCCTTTCCTGTGGGTGCAGGAGAGCGAGCGTATTGTATTTAAAACATTCGCCCTCCTTGCGTGCTGGTAAATGGATATTCGTTAACACGTTCCTGCGTTTAGCCAGATTCGTGGGAAGTACCCCATTGCACCCGAATTTTTTAGTTTTCACAGCAGAAATACACATTTGAACTTTTTGGACGTCAGTGGATACAAACCCACTACCCTCGCGCTGGTAATTTTCAATGCGCCCGGTGGACTCCTGAATCACATCCATCAAAGTATTTGCGATAGCTCCGTCGCTGTGGACTTCGCGAGCAAGCGCCATAAAATGAGCTATGTGCGCGGTTACATCCCCTCGATTTTCTTTCATCATTAGAACGTCAGAACAAATGCAAAACCTAAAGGGTATTCTTTGCGCTCGCAAAATAGCAATTATATTGTGGAGGTGGTTCATTAAATATTGTCGCAAGTCCTCTACTCCCTGATCGTGAACAGATGCCAATAGCACAAACGCTTTGACGATACCTCGAAATGCGCTATCAGTTTGAAAGAAAGGCAGGAAGGAAATGTCCACATAGGGATGTGATCGCTCGACGAGCATGCAATGTGGCAGGTGAAATGTCTGGAGAAGATGGTGAATTCTCTTCCAATGGCTCATCATCCCCGATATCATGAGGATCAAAAAAGCAGAACACGCATCTAGGCACTGAAAAAAAGAAAACTAAGAAAACGTGCACCACAAAGCGTGGATGAAAAATACTCACTCTTGAAGCGAGCTCCGCACACTCCCGAAGTGACGCGAAGACTGCTGCCTCTTTACACATCCTCCCCATTTTAGCGGCGACCTCGCTGCATGCCCCAACATGCACGGGTGCGGCGAGTCGTCATAGCCTAAAAATAACCTGCTCTGCATGTTCAAGGTCGCAGCTTGCCCTTGGCTTCACGTAATGCTCCGTCCGCCTACACCATTGCCGTACCTGAGCGCAAAGTTCGCTCTCATCACATGTCATTCCGATATGCAAGTTGCTTTCATGAGCAGGCACACAACCATCCCTTTTTGTTCACAGTGGCTGTGGAATTTCAATAATATTACTTAAAAGAAACAAATTGCAGTGAAATGCAGATTCATCTCAGACAGGAATTTCTACCCTCAGCGTTAAACCCTCAGATACCAGCATTTCTGCTCAAATAGCAAAATAGCTATGACCTCAAAAATTAAACACATGCTAACAAACTACCATCAACTGCTATCAGATAATTATTGCATAATGCTAAATACTCAATTGCATTGCCCTAAGTGAAGAAAGCGCAGGACAAGGGTACACAAATTCACTTAAGCGATGAGGGAAAAGGCTTAAAACCTCGCAGAGTCACCACACATCGCTACGCAGCTAACACAAGATAACAACAAGATACTAGCGGCGGGTAAGATTGTAACACTGCTAAACAAGCCCCAACATGCCATGATGACGTCACAAACCAGGAAAAAAGCACACACAGCAGCTCAGGAATGCACAAGGAGAGGTGCTTTATTGGAATCTCTACTCCTGGCTCAGACACCAACATTTCTGCTCAAATACCCATAACTGCAAGATTAAGCACTGCTTACTTTATCAAGATATCGAACACCCAACAAAATCAAACAAACAACCCCACTTCCACTGACAGAACACTATTCAGCTTTTACGCAGGAGGCTTTCTTCTACATAAAAGTAGAAAATAAGAAAAGAGCAGCGAAAAATTACACGCACTTTTGCTCGCATAGCTATAAGAGAAAAAAAATAAAATAACGACGCACACGCTAATAAACTGTGACAAAGACACCCATTTCTGCTATCAGATAATTATTGCATAATGCTACATACAGTCGCATTGTCCCTGCGTAAAGAAACCACAGGACAAGGGTACACAAATTCACTTAAACGATGAGGGAAAAGGCTTAAGACCTCAGGAATAATCGCAGAGTCACCACACATCGCTACGCAGTTAACAAAAGATAACAACAAGATACTAGCGGCGGGTAAAATTGTAACACTGCTAAACAAGCCCCAACATGCCATGATGACGTCACAAACCAGGAAAAAAACACACACAGCAGCTCAGGAATGCACAAGGAGAGGTGCTTTATTGGAATCTCTACTCCAGGCTCAGACTGCTCAAATACCCATAACTGCAAGATTAAGCACTGCTTACTTCATCGAGCACCCAACAAAATCTAACAAAACAAACAAACAAAAACAAACAAACCCACTTTCCGTGATAGAACACTATTCAGCTTTACCAAGTGATTTTCTTCTGCTTTAGCAGTCAAAGAAGAAAAGAGCAATGAAAAATTACACGTACTTTTGCCTGAATAGCTATAACTGCAAAAAAAAAAAAAAAAAAAACGAGGCACATGTTAATAAACGGGGAAAAAGGCACTCATTTCTGCTATCAGATTATTATTGCATAATGCTACATACACAGTCGCGTTGTCCCTGTGAAAAGAGAGCACAGGACAAGGGTACACAAATCGAATTGGGAAAATCACTTCTACTCGCGCAGCATAATACGATATACGCTGTTTTTTTTTTACGGTGAAAATTACAATAAGAAGCCACCTGCTATGCAAGTGCAACAACCCTTATTTTTAAACCAACACTTCATGCAATACCACATAAATTTATCACTCGAGTCACACGAAAAGGCATACACAATGTACTTACTGGTTAAGTGGGGTCACAGTTGCACACACACACACACACACACACAGACACAACGAGCGACAGTGAAAAATAAGAAATTACACGCACTTCTGCTCGAATAGCAAAGTGTCAAGCATGACAAAACAGATTTTCTACCACCAGAAAATTATTAAACAGAATAACACAATATTCGCAAAAATTAAGCTTGTGTGGCAAACACACAACCTGAGGAACACACCTATTCACATCTGCTTTCTGAATTTGTTATACAGGCGTGAGCGATTCGATAAGAATAAAGCACGCTGCTTGGAGAAAGCATATATCATGTGTAACGCAGTCTACTCTATTGAAAATGCGATAAACCTTATTTTTCAAACAAAAAAAATCACAGTCGGCATAATATACGGCAATATCGGCAATATCACTGAAGTCAA
Organism: Ornithodoros turicata; assembly: GCF_037126465.1. Lineage (NCBI taxonomy): Eukaryota > Metazoa > Arthropoda > Arachnida > Ixodida > Argasidae > Ornithodoros > Ornithodoros turicata. Next base: position 3,515 of record NW_026999316.1, read on the forward strand.
ACACAATGAACTTACTTGTCAAGTGGGGACCCAGCTGCACAAACGCGCACGCACACTCACACATTTTTAGTGCCTCACAACGAGCAAAAACCCAAGGTCTATTCACAGCCACATAAATTCATATTATTCCTCACGTCAATAATTATCCAACCATCGTCAAAACGGGGAACACGCATATGCCAATGCGAAACAATAGGCCTTCCCGCCGGATGTAATACGATATCGCCAGTCGACCGTCCCAAAGCAAAAAAGAAACACAGCATCTCAGGAATGCATGTTGCCTATACATCCAAGAACAGCGTGCAGCAATTATAACACAGAATGAGATTCATTTCCTTGTACTTTTGTTTTGCTTGCATATAAATATTTCACAAGAAATATTAGAGAGTGAAAAAGGAGAACAGCATTCGCTACACCCTGTAGCTCTTATCATTTTTAAACAAACCAGTTTTCATATGTTCATAACCACACTACCATTCACTAAATAGGGGAGTCACTAATGATTCAAATAAGATAAAATATCATTCCATCATCATTGATTGCAAACTTCACGCAAGAATAAGCAACTGCTGCGTGTCGTATTTTTCTTATAAGAAACACCAAATGGACTCAATCTCGCCCTGTTAAATACCAACAGCAACGATTTTTTTGTATTTTGTATTTATTTTTGTCCTTTCCAGCAGCTCATTACTTTGTGCGAGTCATCAAAAATTAAAAATTTCTGATCTGCTGATAAAACAGTGTGCCCCCCCACGTGAGCTGCATTGGGCCCGTTCACGCAGTTAGGACACGCTTGACGCAATGACGCGCGCTCCGTTATCGTTTCCCCGTACACTGTTTTATCAGCAGATCAGAAATTTTTAATTTTTGATGACTCGCACAAAGTAATGAGCTGCTGGAAAGGACAAAAATAAATACAAAATACAAAAAAATCGTTGCTGTTGGTATTTAACAGGGCGAGATTGAGTCCATTTGGTGTTTCTTATAAGAAAAATACGACACGCAGCAGTTGCTTATTCTTGCGTGAAGTTTGCAATCAATGATGATGGAATGATATTTTATCTTATTTGAATCATTAGTGACTCCCCTATTTAGTGAATGGTAGTGTGGTTATGAACATATGAAAACTGGTTTGTTTAAAAATGATAAGAGCTACAGGGTGTAGCGAATGCTGTTCTCCTTTTTCACTCTCTAATATTTCTTGTGAAATATTTATATGCAAGCAAAACAAAAGTACAAGGAAATGAATCTCATTCTGTGTTATAATTGCTGCACGCTGTTCTTGGATGTATAGGCAACATGCATTCCTGAGATGCTGTGTTTCTTTTTTGCTTTGGGACGGTCGACTGGCGATATCGTATTACATCCGGCGGGAAGGCCTATTGTTTCGCATTGGCATATGCGTGTTCCCCGTTTTGACGATGGTTGGATAATTATTGACGTGAGGAATAATATGAATTTATGTGGCTGTGAATAGACCTTGGGTTTTTGCTCGTTGTGAGGCACTAAAAATGTGTGAGTGTGCGTGCGCGTTTGTGCAGCTGGGTCCCCACTTGACAAGTAAGTTCATTGTGTTTGACTTCAGTGATATTGCCGATATTGCCGTATATTATGCCGACTGTGATTTTTTTGTTTGAAAAATAAGGTTTATCGCATTTTCAATAGAGTAGACTGCGTTACACATGATATATGCTTTCTCCAAGCAGCGTGCTTTATTCTTATCGAATCGCTCACGCCTGTATAACAAATTCAGAAAGCAGATGTGAATAGGTGTGTTCCTCAGGTTGTGTGTTTGCCACACAAGCTTAATTTTTGCGAATATTGTGTTATTCTGTTTAATAATTTTCTGGTGGTAGAAAATCTGTTTTGTCATGCTTGACACTTTGCTATTCGAGCAGAATGCGTGTAATTTCTTATTTTTCACTGTCGCTCGTTGTGTCTGTGTTGTGTGTGTGTGTGTGCAACTGTGACCCCACTTAACCAGTAAGTACATTGTGTATGCCTTTTCGTGTGACTCGAGTGATAAATTTATGTGGTATTGCATGAAGTGTTGGTTTAAAAATAAGGGTTGTTGCACTTGCATAGCAGGTGGCTTCTTATTGTAATTTTCACCCGTAAAAAAAACAGCGTATATCGTATTATGCTGCGCGAGTAGAAGTGATTTTCCCAATTCGATTTGTGTACCCTTGTCCTGTGCTCTCTTTTCACAGGGACAACGCGACTGTGTATGTAGCATTATGCAATAATAATCTGATAGCAGAAATGAGTGCCTTTTTCCCCGTTTATTAGCATGTGCCTCGTTTTTTTTTTTTTTTTCAGTTATAGCTATTCAGGCAAAAGTACGTGTAATTTTTCATTGCTCTTTTCTTCTTTGACTGCTAAAGCAGAAGAAAATCACTTGGTAAAGCTGAATAGTGTTCTATCACGGAAAGTGGGTTTGTTTGTTTTTGTTTGTTTGTTTGTTAGATTTTGTTGGGTGCTCGATAATATGAAGCAGTGCTTAATCTTGCAGTTATGGGTATTTGAGCAGTGTTGGTGTCTGAGCCTGGAGTGAGATTCCAATAAAGCACCTCTCCTTGTGCATTCCTGAGCTGCTGTGTGCGCGCGCGTGTGCTTTTTTCCTGGTTTGTGACGTCATCATGGCATGTTGGGGCTTGTTTAGTAGTGTTACAATTTTACCCGCCGCTAGTATCTTGTTGTTATCTTTTGTTAACTGCGTAGCGATGTGTGGTGACTCTGCGATTATTCCTGAGGTCTTAAGCCTTTTCCCTCATCGTTTAAGTGAATTTGTGTACCCTTGTCCTGTGGTTTCTTTACGCAGGGACAATGCGACTGTATGTAGCATTATGCAATAATTATCTGATAGCAGAAATGGGTGTCTTTGTCACAGTTTATTAGCGTGTGCGTCGTTATTTTATTTATTTTTTTTTCTCTTATAGCTATGCGAGCAAAAGTGCGTGTAATTTTTCGCTGCTCTTTTCTTATTTTCTCTACTTTTATGTAGAAGAAAGCCTCCTGCGTAAAAGCTGAATAGTGTTCTGTCAGTGGAAGTGGGTTGTTGTTTGTTTGATTTTGTTGGGTGTTCGATATCTTGATAAAGTAAGCAGTGCTTAATCTTGCAGTTATGGGTATTTGAGCAGAAATGTTGGTGTCTGAGCCAGGAGTAGAGATTCCAATAAAGCACCTCTCCTTGTGCATTCCTGAGCTGCTGTGTGTGTTTTTTTCCTGGTTTGTGACGTCATCATGGCATGTTGGGGCTTGTTTAGCAGTGTTACAATCTTACCCGCCGCTAGTATCTTGTTGTTATCTTGTGTTAGCTGCGTAGCGATGTGTGGTGACTCTGCGCTTATTCCTGAGGTTTTAAGCCTTTTCCCTCATCGCTTAAGTGAATTTGTGTACCCTTGTCCTGCGCTTTCTTCACTTAGGGGCAATGCAATTGAGTATTTAGCATTATGCAATAATTATCTGATAGCAGTTGATGGTAGTTTGTTAGCATGTGTTTAATTTTTGAGGTCATAGCTATTTTGCTATTTGAGCAGAAATGCTGGTATCTGAGGGTTTAACGCTGAGGGTAGAAATTCCTGTCTGAGATGAATCTGCATTTCACTGCAATTTGTTTCTTTTAAGTAATATTATTGAAATTCCACAGCCACTGTGAACAAAAAGGGATGGTTGTGTGCCTGCTCATGAAAGCAACTTGCATATCGGAATGACATGTGATGAGAGCGAACTTTGCGCTCAGGTACGGCAATGGTGTAGGCGGACGGAGCATTACGTGAAGCCAAGGGCAAGCTGCGACCTTGAACATGCAGAGCAGGTTATTTTTAGGCTATGACGACTCGCCGCACCCGTGCATGTTGGGGCATGCAGCGAGGTCGCCGCTATATAAATGGGGAGGATGTGTAAAGAGGCAGCAGTCTTCGCGTCACTTCGGGAGTGTGCGGAGCTCGCTTCAAGAGTGAGTATTTTTCATCCACGCTTTGTGGTGCACGATTTTCTTAGTGTATTCTTCTTTTTTTCATGGGGCCTAGATGCGTGTTCTGCATTTTTGATCCTCATGATATCGGGATGATGAGCCATTGGAGAGAATTCAATCATCTTATCCAGACATTTCAACTGCCACATTGCATGCTCACCGTCGAGCGATCACATCCCTATGTGGACATTTCCTTCCTGCCTTTCTTTCAAACTGATAGCGCATTTCGAGGTATCGTCGAAGCGTTTGTGCTATTGGCATCTGTTCACGATCAGGGAGTTGAGGACTTGCGACAATATTTAATGAACCACCTCCACAATATAATTTCTATTTTGCGAGCGCAAAGAATACCCTTTTAGGTATTGCATTTGTTCTGACGTTCTAATGATGAAAGAAAATCGAGGGGATGTAACCGCGCACATAGCTCATTTTATGGCGCTTGCTCGCGAAGTCCACAGCGACGGAGCTATCGCAAATACTTTGATGGATGTGATTCAGGAGTCCACCGGGGGCATTGAAAATTACCAGCGCGAGGGTAGTGGGTTTGTATCCACTGACGTTCAAAAGTTCAAATGTGTATTTCTGCTGTGAAAACTAAAAAATTCGGGTGCAATGGGGTACTTCCCACGAATCTGGCTAAACGCAGGAACGTGTTAACGAATATCCATTACCAGCACGCAAGGAGGGCGAATGTTTTAAATACAATACACTCGCTCTCCTGCACCCACAGGAAAGGAATTCGTGGAAAAAATGTGAAAATTATGCAGTAGATTACTGGTGGCCAAGCCACTTCCCCGTTTCATTTTCTGATCTGGACGAATTCGAAGACAAAAACAAGATATCCGTTTACGTGTACGAGTACGTCGATCAGGGAGTGCACGTGTCGCGACCCCCAAAACTCGAGTGTGAAAAGAAAATTCACTTATTGGCTATAGATGAACATTTTTTTGGAATCAAGTCCCTCGAACGATTACTAATGAGAGACAATAGGTGTTTCGTATGCGAACGTTGCACGCGCTCTTTTAACGAGGAAAAGAGCATGGCGAAACATCGTCGCCTGTGCGCGGACGTGAACGAAATCTTATTGGAATTTTGCGAACCTGGCAAAAATTTTGTAGAATTTAATAAAATACAGTACAAGCAGCAGTACAACTACGTCGTCGCGTTAGACACGGAGAGCGTACTCGCGCCCAGTGGTGTTGGCATGCAGCGTCACGTCACCTCTAGCTTCTGTGCCGTGCTCGGTCGCACCCACGACTCGAAGGTGATGCGCGTCAGGACGCACCACGGTGAAGATTCCGCGAGGCAGTGCGTGAAGGCTTTGATGGAAATGTGGGACGAGATGGTTGCCCTGAATGCCTGCCCCGCCACAATGGTGCTGAATGATGAGCAACGGCCGAGCACAGAGCTGCCACCCATTGCGCGTACTGTAAACGGGAGTTCACGCGAGATCTACCCCGTGTCCGTCATCACGACCATTCCAAGCGATGTACTACCGGGGACACAAATTACATTGCGAACGCTGTGCAGCCCTGTAACGTGGCGTGCACGACGAGAGAAAAATTACCGATCATGGTGCACAATCTGGCCTACGATTTGGCCGGACTGCTGCGGGAATTTCACCTTCTCGGGTGGAAGCGAGCTCCCTTCATCGTTGCCAGTTCCATGGAAAAATTCGATCGTTCGAAATTGGCACCTTCCTATTCAGAGATACCATGCAGTACCTAAATTCGTCGCTGGAGAGCTCGTGGAAACCGTCAAATCCATGGGGGGCGCAGAGGCGTTCCAGTGCCTGAAGCAGGTATTTGGAAACGACTACGAAATTCTGCTTCGTAAAGGTGTATTCCCATACAGCCACATTAATTCTTTTGCGGTGTACGACGAATTGGCTCTGCCGGCAAAATCTGCCTTCCGAAATGATCTCACTGGGGAGGATATAAGCGAGGAAGACTACCAGTATGCGCTGCAAGTATTTGAACATTTTGGATGCTCGAATCTGAGGGATTATAATGCACTGTACCTGAAAACGGATGCCCTATTACATGTTGATGTAATGCAGCACTTTCGACGACTGTGCTACGACGCGCGTGGATTAGAATTGCTTCATTGTGTTTCTCTGGCATCCTATTCGTGGCAATGTGCTCTGAATTACACGCAGGCAAAATTGGAGTTAATCATCGACGAGGACATGTACAGAACCATCGAGTCGGGTGTTAGGGGCGGGCTCTGTCAGGCGAGCAGGCGTCATTTGCGGGCTAACAACCCTCTGTGTAGTGGCTATGATCCCGGAAAAGAGGAGGTGTACATATCATACATAGATTGCAACAATCTTTACGGATTCAGTATGGTAAAGCACCTCCCCGTCGGCGATTTCGAGTGGGTCGAGGATTTTAGCTCTGTGGATTTTATGCATCACCCCACGGATTCGGAGGTGGGGTACGTGTATGTGTGCGACTTGGAGTATCCAAAATCTATCCACGCTCTAACGCGGTACTTCCCCCTGGCTCCCGAGAAGGCTGTGGTCCCGGAGGAATGGCTCTCGCCATTCCAGCGAGGTCTTCTCGAAGAATTAATGTATCAGCCAGCTAACAGCAAAAAGCTGTTGCTGACGTGCAAGGACAAGGTCGAGTATGTCGTTCATTACGCACTGCTCGCACTCTACTGTAGATTGGGCATGAGGGTGACAAAAATTCACCGAATCCTAAAATTTCGTCAGGCACCATTCCTGCGTCCCTACATTGAGGACAATGTTGCCAGGCGCGTTGCCTCGGGCACGACGTTTGAAAAAAATTTCTACAAAATCTCAAATAATGCGGTCTTCGGAAGAACGCTTTTAAATAAATTGAACATGAGGGATATTCGAGTAGCCTTCGATGAGGAGACGGCGAGTCGCCTCGGGAGTCGGGCAGAATGCGTGCGAATGGAAATTTTGTCCCCCGATTGTGTCATGTACGAAATGCGCAAAAGAAAAGTGCGATGTGATTTCCCCTTGCAGATTGGCTTCACGATTTTAGAACTGAGTAAATTAACGATGTACTCGTTCTACTACGAAACCTCTGCTGAGCAAGCTCACTTGTCCGGTGATTACCTGCTACTTTGACACGGATTCTCTGATCCTCGGCCTATTCTGCAAGGATTACGAAGATCAGTTACGTGTGATCGCCGACGACCATTTAGACTTGTCTTCCTTCGATCGGGGTCATCCACTGTACAGCGAGAGGAATCGTGGTAGGCTTGGTGCATTCAAAAGTGAAACCGGTAGCATACCCATAGAGGAAGTAATATGCTTGAAAGCCAAAATGTACTCCATCAAAGTAGCTGGGGGAAAACAAATTGCAAGAGCTAAAGGGGTCAAAAAGAACATTGTGCGCAAACACCTCCTCCATGATACGTACCACGATACCCTGTTCAAGCACACTAGCGTATCGCACGAACAGGTGTCAATAGTGGGAAAGAAACAGTGCATGTACACCATCAGAAATGTGAAAAGAAGTCTGATGGCGTACGACGACAAACGATACCTCTACAATGACATCGACTCCTACCCATACGGAAGCTGCGAATATGGTAAGCTTGAGTGTATGACGGAGATAGCGTGATTTAACTGGGCATTCTTTCTCTCCTCAGATAATGCAGAGGATGAGAAGGAGTAGCGTCATTTGGAACAGTGGAAGGATATGGTAGCTCGTTCTCTTCTTGCTCGTCTCATGCACGCTGGCGCTGGACACCTGCAACTGAAGACGCATGAAACTCGAGAAGGATAAGCACACCTACTCGCTTGAATGCCCTGGTGATATCTTCACTATCACAGATTGGTATGTGGTACCTACGCGGTCCAACATTAAGCTGGACAAGAACGCTACTGGATCGCTACGCACGTGCCTTCAACCACTGGACGTCAGCGTCCAGTGCGCGTGGAATGTGTCAACTCACGGAGGATGAAACTTTTCTTAGCCGCTGTCCCAGAGACATCTACATGATTCGTCACTTCCGAGGAACCATGCCCAGCATCAAAGGAATCAATCTCTCCAAGACAGCCATGATGTACTCAATAAACGTTGCAATGTATTCCTTTTGTTTGTCTAGATAGAGCTGTAGCGGGGTCACTGGGTTGGTCGATCAGCTGTCCTAGAAGGAGCCAATCAGCGCGAAGTGGATGGATCAATCAGCAATCAGTAGGTTTGGAGGGGCCAATCTGCGTGAAGTGGGCGGAGCCAAAAGGGGGCCTGTCAATCAAAGTGGGGTCATTTTGAACCAATCAGCGTGAAGGGGTGGAGCCAAACAAGGGGCCTGTAAATCGAAGTGGGGTCATCTCAAACCAATCAGCATGAATGGGCGAGCCAAAAAGGGGCCTGTCAATCAAAGTGGGGCCACTAACCAGAGGGATTAGAACTGGCTTGTGTTGGATTAGAAATTCCTAGAACTGGATTAGAAAAAGGATGTTCTTATAGCGGTCCCCCCTATACTACTCAAAAGTGCGTACCGTTTTTTGACGCGTCATCGAAAATGTCTGGTGAAGTCTCATTGAACGAAACCCTCCATGCGGTTCCTAACTTGAACCCTGATGTTTTAGGCCTTCTCATGCAGTTTCGTGCGCATCAAATTGCGCTCACAGCAGACGTCGAAAAGACATTCTTGCAGATCGCTTTGGACCCATGCGATCGTGCCGCACTACGCTTTCTATGGTATGAGACTACTCCGAAAGCAAGTCAACCTTTGCCTTGAGTCGAGACTTGGTGGATGACACGGTACATTTCGGGGCAAAGTCCAGTCCTTTCCTGTGGCTGCGTCGATTAGACATCATTTGCAGTCGGCTGCGGCACAGTGTCCTGAAACTGCGGCTCTTCTATCAACTCATTTTTATGTTGACGATCTGGTCGTTGCTGTGGACTCGTCTCAGGAAGCAAGTCTCCTGTACCGTCAAGCGCGAGACATCCTTCCAGAAGCAGGAATGAAGTTAGTCTATTTCAAGTTAGTCTCCTCTATCCCCCGTCAAGAAGTTAGTCTACTCTATTTCAAGACGAGGGCACGGCTTCGACGTCTACTACTCCTCTGAGGAAAGTGCTCGGACTTAATTGGGATATAGACCCCGATGAGATTCAACTGTCGGTGAAGTCGCTGACTGAGTTTCTAGAAGGACGAGTCGACACGAAACGCTACGTACTGCAAGCTGTTTCGCGCATTTACGATCCGTTGGGTTACGTAGCACCATACGTCATAACGGCTAAGATATTGCTACCACGCATCTGGCTCGCTAAGTTGCAATGGGACGACCAGCTGCCTGAAGCTCTGATGGACACATGGCATAGGTGGTGTCAAGAGGTGCCTACGCTTTCCGACTTCCGCGTACCTCGAAGACTCTTTGGCGCTTCAGCTCCTCTCCAGGAGAGTACACAGAGTTTGCATGTCTTCAGCGATGCAAGCACCAAGGCTTATGGAGCTGCTGTTTATTTAGTCTTGCAGAGTGACAACGGGAACACTGATGTAAGTCTCGTTTTGGAAAAAACCAGAGTCGCTCCATTGGGAACCTTGTCCTTGCCACGTCTCGAGTTGATGGCTGCCGTTCTGGCTTCACGATTAGCCAAGTTCATTAGGACGAAGTTGTCCTTGATGCATGTGAAGAGAATTTTGTTGACTGATTCAACTATTGGGTTCTATTGGATTCACAAATCCTATGGGTTGGAAACCGTTCGTGCAGAACCGCGTGACTGAGATTCGAACCACCACGCAGGCCTGCCAGTGGAGTCATTGTCCAGGAACAGACAACCCAGCCGACTCTCTGACAAGTGGGATGTCATGTGCCCACCTATTAGACGCTACTGCAGCTTTTTCTGCCGTTATTAATACTCTTGTCGTACATTTTAATCCTTATGCCATGACATTTAAACCTTTTGCCATCGGAATTAATCCTCCTTTAATTATTTTTAATCCTCATTTCACATAATTTAATCCGTTTCTCATGCAATTTAATCCAAGTGACTATGTGTGGGCTACATGACTTTTTTGTATTTTGGGACAATTCCCATGTTTTATCTTTTAAAATGGATAAAATACCCCAGTGCGAAGGTAAAACAATGGGACGAGACAAACACAGACAAAGGGACGACGCACAGCACTGACTGCAAAATTCCCATGTTTAATTCCCATGTGTACGCATATTGCACATGCTTTTCACTAATATTGTGGGTTTCTGCACCGTAATGGGTTACTGTGGGACTGTCAATCTGGATTACGGTGTTGTAGGACTATTCCCATATCTACGAGTATTACCCATCGTTTTCTTTTCATTTCTTCTCCTTTCCTTTTCCTTTGCTTTCTTCTTCTCCTTATCTTCCCTTTTCTTTTCTTATTTTTCCTTTCTTCCCCTTTTCTCCTTCTTTCTTCCCCTTTTCTTTTCTTATTTTTCTTTTCGTCCCCTTTTCTTTCCTTCCCCTTCCCTTGCCTTTTTTGTTTGGAATAGCAAGCCGACCTTCGTCTGGCTGACCTTTCATTTCTTTTTCTTAATAAACATATCCCCCCCCCATCGTTTTCAGTAAAAACGTGGGTTTCTGCATCGTAATGGGATACTGTGGGACTCTGTATATGGATTAGGATATTGTGGGACTATTCCCATGTGTACGGATATTACCCATGATTTTCATTAGATGTGTGCGTTTCTGCACTGTAATGGGATAATGTGAGACTGTTGATCTTCATTACGATATCCTGGGACTATACGGAAGTCTACGGTTATTCCCAGTGCTTTACATTAGAAATGCGTTTTTTGCACTGTAATGGGATACTGTGTGACCGTCAATCTTAATTACGATATTGTGGGACAATTTCCATGTCTATGGGTATTACCCATGGTTTTCATTCAAATGCAGGTTCCTGGAGTATAACGGGACAGTGTGGGAATGTCTCTCTGGTTTCGGATATTGTGGAACTATTCCCATGTGTGCGGGTATTACCCACGCTTTTCGTTAAATATGTGGGATTCTGCACTGTAATGGGATATTGTGGGACTATTCTCATGTGCGCGGGTATTACCCATGTATTTTGTTAAATATGTGGGATTCTGCACTGTCATGGGATACTGTGGGATTATTCCCATGTGTGCGGGCATTACCCACGCTTTTTGTCAAATATGTGGGATTCTGCACTGTAATGGGATATTGTGGGACTATTCTCATGTGCGCGGGTATTACCCATGTATTTTGTTAAATATGTGGGATTCTGCACTGTCATGGGATACTGTGGGACTATTCCCATGTGTGCGGGTATTACACACGCTTTTCGTTAAATATGTGGGTTTCTGCACTGTCATGGGATATTGTGGGACTATTCCCATGTGTGCGGGTATTACCCATGCTTTTTGTTAAATATGTGGGATTCTGCACTGTGATGGGATACTGTGGGACTATTCCCATGTGTGCGGGTATTACCCACGCTTTCCGTTGAATATGTGGGTTTCTGCACTGTCATGGGATACTGTGGGACTATTCCCATGTGTGCGGGTATTACCCATGCTTTTTGTTAAATATGTGGGATTCTGCACTGTGATGGGATACTGTGGGACTATTCCCATGTGTGCGGGTATTACCCACGCTTTCCGTTGAATATGTGGGTTTCTGCACTGTCATGGGATACTGTGGGACTATTCCCATGTGTGCGGGTATTACCCATGCTTTTTGTTAAATATGTGGAATTCTGCACTGTAATGGGATATTGTGGGACTATTCTCATGTGCGCGGGTATTACCCGTGTATTTTGTTAAATATGTGGGATTCTGCACTGTCATGGGATACTGTGGGATTATTCCCATGTGTGTGGGTATTACCCACGCTTTTCGTTAAATATGTGGGTTTCTGCACTGTCATGGGATACTGTGGGACTATTCCCATGTGTGCGGGTATTACCCATGCTTTTTGTCAAATATGTGGGATTCTGCACTGTGATGGGATACTGTGGGACTATTCCCATGTGTGCGGGTATTACCCACGCTTTTCGTTGAATATGGGGGTTTCTGCACTGTCATGGGATACTGTGGGATTACTGCCATGTGTGCGGGTATTACCCATAATTTTTGTTAAATATGTGGGATTCTGCACTGTGATGGGATACTGTGGGACTATTTCCATGTGTGCGGGTATTACCCATGTTTTTTGGTGAAGATGTGGGATTCTGCACTGTAATGGGATATTGTGGGACTATTCTCATGCGCGCGGGTATTGTCCATGCTTTTAATTAAATATGTGGGATTCTGCACTGTGATGGGATACTGTGGGACTATTCCCATGTGTGCGGGTATTACCCACGCTTTCCGTTGAATATGTGGGTTTCTGCACTGTCATGGGATACTGTGGGACTATTCCCATGTGTGCGGGTATTACCCATGCTTTTTGTTAAATATGTGGGATTCTGCACTGTGATGGGATACTGTGGGACTATTCCCATGTGTGCGGGTATTACCCACGCTTTCCGTTGAATATGTGGGTTTCTGCACTGTCATGGGATACTGTGGGACTATTCCCATGTGTGCGGGTATTACCCATGCTTTTTGTTAAATATGTGGAATTCTGCACTGTAATGGGATATTGTGGGACTATTCTCATGTGCGCGGGTATTACCCGTGTATTTTGTTAAATATGTGGGATTCTGCACTGTCATGGGATACTGTGGGATTATTCCCATGTGTGTGGGTATTACCCACGCTTTTCGTTAAATATGTGGGTTTCTGCACTGTCATGGGATACTGTGGGACTATTCCCATGTGTGCGGGTATTACCCATGCTTTTTGTCAAATATGTGGGATTCTGCACTGTGATGGGATACTGTGGGACTATTCCCATGTGTGCGGGTATTACCCACGCTTTTCGTTGAATATGGGGGTTTCTGCACTGTCATGGGATACTGTGGGATTACTGCCATGTGTGCGGGTATTACCCATAATTTTTGTTAAATATGTGGGATTCTGCACTGTGATGGGATACTGTGGGACTATTTCCATGTGTGCGGGTATTACCCATGTTTTTTGGTGAAGATGTGGGATTCTGCACTGTAATGGGATATTGTGGGACTATTCTCATGCGCGCGGGTATTGTCCATGCTTTTAATTAAATATGTGCGTTTCTACACCGCAATGGGATACTGTGGGACTGGCAATCTTGATTACAATATCCTGGGACTATAAGTACGTCTATGGGTATTCCCCGTGCTTTTCATTAAAAACGCATGTTTTTGTACTAATGGGATACTGTTAGACTGTCAATCTGGATAGCAGTATTGTGGGACTATTCCCATGTCTACGGATTAAAAATGTGGGTTTCTGCCCTGTAATGGGATACTCTGGGACTGTCAATCCTGATCACGATACTGTGGGGCTATTCCTACGTCTACGGGTATTCGCCGTGCTTTTAATTAAAAACGCGGGTTTTTGCGCTGTGATAGGACTCTGTGGGTCTGTCAATTTGGATCACAATAGTGTGGGACTCTTTCCATGTCTACGGGTATTACCCACGCTTTTAACTCAAAATGAGGGTTTCTGCACTGTAATGGGATACTATGGGACTGTCTATCTGGATCACAGTATACCCTTACAGTGCAGAAATTCGCATAATTAATGAAAAGCATGGGTAACACCAACACACATGGGAATAGTCCTACAGTATCCCATTACCGTGCAGAATCCCATATATTTAACAAAAATAATGGGTAATACCCGCACACATGGGAATAGTCCCACAGTATCCCATCACATAGCAGAATCCCACATATTTAACAGAAAGCATGGGTAATACTCGCACACATGGGAATAGTCCCACATTACCTCATTACAGTGAAGAATCCCACTTATTTGACAAAAAGCATGGGTAATACCCGCACACATGGGAATAGTCCCACAGCATCCCATCACAGTGCAGAATCCCACATGTTTAACAAAAAGTATGGGTAATACCCTCTACTTGGGAATAGTCCCACAGTATCCCGTGACAGTGCAGAAAGCCACATATTTAACGAAAAGCGTGGGTAATACCCGCACACATGGGAATAGTTCCACAATATCCGAAACCAGAGAGACATTCCCACACTGTCCCGTTATACTCCAGGAACCTGCATTTGAATGAAAAGCATGGGTAATACCCATAGACATTAAAATTGTCCCACAATATCGTAATTAATATTGACGGTCACACAGTATCCCATTACAGTGCAAAAAACGCGTTTCTAATGGAAAGCACTGGGAATAACCGTAGACTTGCTTATAGTCCCAGGATATCGTAATGAAGATCGAGTTTCTCACATTGTCCCATTACAGTGCAGAAACCCGCATATGTAATGAAAATCATGGGTAATATCCGTACACATGGGAATAGTTCCACAATATCCTAATCCATATACAGAGTCCCACAGTATCCCATTACGATGCAGAAACCCACGTTTTTAATGAAAACGATGGGTAACACTCGTAGATATGGGAATAGTCCCACAACACCGTAATCCAGATTGACAGTCCCACAGTAACCCATTATGGTGCAGAAACATACAATATTAGTGAAAAGCATGTGCAATATGCGTACACATGGGAATTGTCCCAAAATACACAAAAAACTCATGTAGCCCACACATAGTCAGTAGGATTAAATTGCATGAGAAATGGATTAAATTATGTGAAATGAGGATTAAAAATAATGAAAGGAGAATTAATTCCGATGGCAAAAGGATTAAATGTCATGGCATAAGGATTAAAATGTACGACAAGAGGATTAATAACACCGGAAAAAGCTGTAGTTGGGGGCACTGCCCACCATCGCTCTGCAATCCAGACTCTTGGCCTCCAGAATGGCATGCTACAGAAACGTTACCGCAAAAAGTCTGCTTAGAGAGGACACCACCGCATGCTCTCTCCGCTTTGCCTATCAGTGAAGCTTCCTTATTGCAGTTCAGCAATTTCAGCTCGTTTTCGCGGCTGCTCAGGGTAACCGTATGGGTGAAACGGTTTGTGCACAACAACAGGAACGCCTTGCAGAAGATCACAGGGATGCCGACTTCAGATGAGATGAGGGCAGCGGAACGCAATTGGATAGCAGTTGCACAACCGCAGTCTTTTGGCCCGCATCCGACAGATCACAAGTCCATTCAGAGCACCTCCCTGTTTCACGATGATGAAGGAATTCTTCGCATGCAGGGTCGCTCACAGTATGGTACTTTTCGGGACTCGATAAAGCACCCTGTTGTTATGCCACCAGACCATCCAGTAACGAAGCTACTTGTTATGCGTGCTCATGTACGGTTGCTACACGCTGGCGTTCAGGATACCTTGGCAGACTTACGAGAGGAGCATTGAGTTATTCGAGGGCCTCAGGTGGTCAAGAGTGTTTTGCATCAGTGCAGAGTTTGTCGCCGAGCCAAAGCACGAGCCTGTACAGAAATTACTGCTCCTTCACTCTAAAAAATAAGGGAGTCAGGGTGACTCCCTTTGGGGGAGTCAAACCCTGCCACATATATAACACCCCACCTCATGGAGTCACTATTACTCCATCAAGGCAGGGGGGTCATTTGATGCCATCAAGGGGAGTCATTTGACTCCCACTTCCATGGATCTGTTTTGACTCCTACCGGCATCAGATGACCCCATAGGGGGAGTCACTTGATTCCCCCATGGGGGGACCTTCCACCCCCACACAAAAAAATGCGCCAAAACGAAGCACCGTTGCAATAAATTATGTTGCCCAGCAGTACTCACTAACTGCACCAGTTCCTGGCCAGAACGTATAAATATAAATTTAGTTTGGTCACTTACACCTAGGTGTACTGACAGTTCGAACATACAGCAGAAATGCATAATTTGTTGCAAATTGTATTCTACATTTTTTACAAGATACTGAATGGTTCCAGACTATAGGCTTAATATAACAGGTTTTTATTGCTTTGACAATTAGCACTCCTTTGATACAAGATAGCAACAACAGGCTAAGTGACTAAGTTACACATGCTTTGCTCTTTAAATTGAAACATCTGAACCACGCGCTCAACTTTGGCGTTGTTCACAGCCTTGCACAAATCTGATGATCCACATTGATTAAGAACTAGCACTTGCTGAGCGTAGTGGCTATTGACTGTCCTATACATCTCGAAACCAGTTTCATCCAGTTTGAGTAAACATCTGAACTATTTAATTTTTGACCAGGATGAATGTTTTTGTTCTTGTTCTTTTTTTCATTTTCGGTGAGACCAAATGTCATCTACACGGTGGTGCCATCAAAAACCCACCGGCCTGATATTTCCTGTACTCCAGATACGGACATAGTACCTGTGGATTTCCGAACTGAGAGAGAACGAGTTCTCATTACGTGAGAGAACAATTCGGATGTGATTCGATATGAAAGGTTGCCAAAAAAATGCGCAAAATAGAATGCAAAATGGTTTCTGGCAACAGCACAACACGAAAGCGAAGTTTTCTGTATTCCTGGGTACAACTCTTTCTACTTAAATAGGATAAATAAGTCAGGCGGTGGTGTTTGTATGCTTGTCAAAGCCAGGGGGTACGAACTGGTTCCAGAAATAACTACATTAACTAACGAGTGTGAGGTCATTACTGTGACAAACGGAAAATTTATGTTCTGCACTGTTTATCGTCCTCCTAGTGGTAATGTGGGAGCGTTCCTACTCCAAATCGAGAGATGTTTGGCTTTTGCAAATGATCGTAATCTTGACGCCATTATTGGTGGAGACCTTAACATTGATGTGTCAGATGAAAATTCAAACACTACCCGTGACCTCAGTAACTTACTGCTTGCATTTGGTTTTACTAATGTCATAAGTAACTTTACAAGAATAACGCCTACATCAACCAGTACGATTGATCTCTTCATTACAAACAACTCCCAACGTAATATAGTATCATGTACGGCATCATCGGATATCAGCGACCATCTTCCAATTTGTTTATTCATTGATACCCATGTCCTGAGTGTGGGATGTTCGAAGACTATACTGTACCAGAACATTAATGATAATAGTCAAAGTTGCTTTAGAGAAAAAATCGAAAAGATAGATGGGAATCGAGTTTACGGTCTCAGAAACGTCGACTTGGCATATAGTATGTTTCATAATGTAGTAAAAAATAGCAATGACGTGTGCTTTCCTCTAACCAAATTTACTTCATCTAAAAGGTGTCGAAAGCCATGGATGACTTCACAGCTGTTGAGGATGATAGCAAAAAGAAATAAGTTGTATCAACAGTTTCTTAAAGCTAGAGACGTAGAAAAATTGAATACATATAAATCATACCGGAACATGGTTACTCGTGAACTAAGAAGCGCAAAATCCTGCTATTATAATAAGTTATTCGAGAATGCGTTAGCGAAATCACAACGGGAAGTATGGAGATCAATAAATGAAATCATTAAGCCTTCTCCGCAGAGCTCTATTAAAGAGCTATGTATAGGCGGGAACTCTATATCAGGACGAGAACTTGCATATAAATTTAATGAGCAATTTGTATCGGTGGGTGCCATATCACAACCGTCGGAAATGCCACAAACAAAAATTGCCAGAAATGTACATTCTATATTTTTGACGCCTACTAGTGAAGCCGAGATAATAAATATATTTGTCGGTTTAAGAAATAATAAGAGTAGAGACATTAATAATATGAATGTAAAGCCAATTAAATTTGTGATTGATCACCTCGCCCCATGCCTAGAATTTATTTTCAATATGTCACTCTCACAGGGAAAATTTCCAAAACTGATGAAGTGTACTAAGGTGTATTTTATCTTTAAAGGGGGAGATATGAATAAAATGACGAATTATAGACCAATATCAGTATTGCCAGTGTTCTCGAATGGCCTAGAAAAGATTATAGAAACTAGACTAATGAGCTTTTTGTCTATGCATAATATAATCACAACTGCACAACATGGCTTGTGCAAAGGGAAGTCGACGGAAAGTGCACTGCTTGTGCAAACGGAAATAATTCTGCGTAATTTAGAAAACAGAATACTCACATTTGCAGTGTACGTAGATTTTTCCAAGGCTTTCGATACCTTATGCCATGACATGCTTCTGTACAAATTGGACCACTATGGCTTCAGGGGCGTTTGTCAATCTCTTATAACATCATATCTTTTGAACAGGACACAGTCAGTAATCATTGATGGGCACTTGTTTCTCACACTGCAATTAATTTCCAGTGTACCACAAGGTAGTATTCTAGGCCCTCTACTATTCAACGTTTACATCAACGATATAACGACTATTAGCATAGAACCAACATATGTCATTTATGCTGATGACACAACTATGCTCTTCAGCTCCACGGACGCAGATGAACTGATCTCTGTAGCTAACTCAATTTTAAATAACCTTGTTAACTGGACAACCGCAAACAAGTTAACTATAAATTGCTCTAAGACTAAGGCAGTTCTGTTTCATCCCAAAAATAAAAACGTGAATACGACCATAGAGCTGACGCTATGTGGCACGGTCATTGCCATTGTCCCATCGTTCAAAACGCTGGGAGTTTATTTCTCAGAAAATATGACATGTGTTTTTATGACATGTGTATGGTGTTTTTGAGGAACTTGGTATAATCAAAGCGCACAATGTTTTCCCTTACACGTTACTTTGCGCATACAAATTTAGAAATGACACATATAAGAAGTTCCTCGAAACACTACCAGAGATCCAACAAAACTGTTCTAGTGGCCTCATCGGCCTCCGTGATGCTAATCAATGAAAGTCCCCTTTTGCCGTACAAACTACGGCAAGCAAACACTCCGTTTCAATCTGCCATCTGTTCTTAACACATACTTAAATATTGCACATGATCAGAACGCAACAACAAACACACTAAACAAAAGCTATTAAAGCTATTTTCGAACCTTCTTCGTCAATCATTAGTGCACTGATACGGTTAATTCTCTTCTTTATTATTTCACATTTTATGTCAGCCACTAAAGGTTTTTAAGTACCTGCAAGTAGCACCATTCTATTGTGGTTTAGTATTGTACAAGGACGTTTGTGGGTTTTTAATTATTTCAAGTGTTGGTAGTTTGTTGAACAATGTCTCTATAAACACATGCTGCTGGTGCTGAAATTAGGGCGTCGGGGCCTTGCCAAGTTACTTAAGCAACTTTTTGCCCTGCCGCCTTCCATGTACATAATAGTTCATGGTAAATAAATTTCAATTCAATTCAATTCAATCTTACTGAAGTGCAGGCTGGTGATGCTGCCACATAATTCAAGTAACACTTGCATACTCTCCGTTGATGCTGGCGTTGTTACCGTATAAGAAGTCTGCTAGTAACACTTACGCGCTGTCCTCAAAATCTTTTCGTATCCTGTTTCATACATTCGAGTAACATTTTACTGCTATTCCAGATTAATTCCCAGTTTGCCCCCTGATAACAAGAACATGTGCTGTGCCCTTGCAATCTCACAGGCGTTTGTCACTCAGCTGTAGCACGCAAAAACTGAATAAGGGTGGGCTTTCCAAGGCAACCCCCTCTACAATGGAGGGTTACATGGAAATCAATGAAGCACAGCAACTAGTTATGGCAACTAGTAGTACTTAATCGATGTATATTATGAAATTTGTGCACAGCGTCAATCTGTATACGCTCCAAACAGTGATTCCACGTGAACGTAACAGTTAATTAGTTAAGCTCTAGGACTGTACACAACGTTAACGGTAAAAAAGGTAGCATTCTGGATGCCCGACCATGAACCCTTAGGTCAAAACAGAAAATGATGCAGAAGCTTGCAGGTCATCTGTTGTGTGATGGATGATGGTAGGTTACACATGGGCCTCTCTCGGCTTCTGCAAGTAAAGTATTTTAAGAGTGAAATTATGAAGAGTGCCAGAAAAAACAGTCCCACGTTATCAGATGTGGGATGTACCACAGGAAGTCCATATGATAATTCAGGGGTTAAAATTGAGTTGGTATGTGCTTTTGGTATTTGAATGAAACAAGGTAAAAAGATGATGTTTCTCATCAGCACTGTAGTGATGTGATTGACCCAAGCCTTTTTTGAAAACCTACTGCAGGACAAAAAAAACTTTTCAAGCAAAAAAATTGTGCTTTTGAGCAGATATGCTACATCATCACGTACACACTATGAACTTTATTTTTAATATACTTTCAAAAGAGGGACGTACATGTGGTCATCGAACTGGAAGCCTATTTTGTTGTAGCGATTGTCATGTACAGGAATCAGTTGAAGTAGGTTACCTGTAATGACAAAAATTAGACCAGTGTTCGACCAGAGCGGTGTCAAAATTCGAAAATTCCAGGTGAAATACAGTACACAATAGAATATAGATAACTGCCAATAATTTCCCATTAGTCATTTTCTGCCGTATGTTGCAGCCACATAACCAAATATAAACGAAATAGTCAAAGAAAATGCCAAAGCTGGCTTACTGTTGAAAAAGTACTATGTGTGCTCTACACACAACGCCATCTCCTTTAGTTATTTTCGCATAGTTTTCGTTGGGCCTCTTGGGCGCTATCCGTGTAGGGCTTCGTATTGTTGTAAAAAGAAAGTGAGGTTCGCGTGGCAATTTTCGAAGTTCAATTGACTAAAAATAAATTTCCTGCAATTAAAAATTGTCCAAAGCCTTCCTCGATGGTGGTAAATGTTTCCAGAACTGGTAATTACCGAAAGTCCCGCAATGCTCCAGCGCCTACATCGCCAGTTCCAATTTTTTATCACTTTAGATGAAACGCCCTGTATATGCACTAGATATTAAAACATAAATGTGTACTGTAGCACAAACAAACTACTAGCGTGACCTCCGAAGGTGCATATTAACTGCAGTGAGCCTAACTGGGTGCTCCAACTCTAGCCAAACTTTACCTACTCCTAAAATGAATAATTCAAACATTTAGCTAATTGTCTAACCCCGATATCGTACAGCTCCAGTTGTAGGGTCCAATGCCAGTAACCTAGGGGCAGTGAGAGAATCTACCTAAAATAAATAATTTTATCTTTATCTTTATCTGCAAATAAATATATGTATTCAGTAAAAACCCTCTATATAAACCTAATGTATGCATGTTTACGCATAATCTTTGTATGTTCATTATGACAGAGGTTGCATGATGGCTCAGATAGGTGTATAAATATTCCACATATCTTGGAGACCCACCCACCCCTTCTCAGCAAAATAGACCTACAGCACAAAGAACTGCTTACCAACTTCTTGATGACTCTATCTGTCTTCTCTCTTACCAGTGGTGGCACGAAGCAGAACATAGCACTCACCAGGGCACCTAATGCGATGGGCAAATTACAATGGCGACTAAATATGTGACACACCTGTATTATTCAATAAATTGAGATTTTGCAGTGTCATACCTTCAACACAGAGCCACTGCTTTCTGACCAGCAGACGCCTTCATAAATGACCACAGGAGAAGGTGTACGACTGGAGAGAAGCAGGTGTTCGCATGGTTCTGGTGTACCGAAGAATTATCTGAACTGCTAGAGTAGAAAGGTGATGAGTGAGAATTACATATGCATCTAAGTTCTGCAAAGCAGATGCCAAGGACAACAGCAACAAAACCATGGCTCCGGCACTTTCCTTCCATGTATGGGTGTTGGCACACGCTTACTGTGCTTCCATTTCAAAGGCAAGGAGCTGGAAAAAGACAGATGCTTAATGCATGAAGATATAAAACGCAATCTCAGCTGATGCGGTGTTCTGAAGTACAGCTCAAATGAAGCTGTATACTGTGCAGAAATACATGCTTCACACACACACACACACACCAAAAGAAAAGCTTTCCATAAGAATAAAACGTGCACAAAATCATAAGATATCTAGCAACTGCATTATATAAAAATCAGGCATTATGTGAAAATTCCGTCCTGCGTTGAACTGCGCAAATTCCCCAACCAGTCTGCCTTTCACCTGAATAATGGAAAGGCAGACCACAGGCAGACAAGCACATTCGAAAAACGGGGGGAGAAAAAACAACTGATTTGTATGCTCAATTACACAGCAACATGCAGGCAGACGCGACACTGTTTCAAGATCTTCTAAGAACGACTTTTGCGTGTACCCTTTGACACACACTCTTCCTCATTGTGCAAAGAAGCGCAGAAAACGCATGCAATACAACGAAATCAGAGGTCCATTTACCTGTATCAGCAGTTTGTCCGTTACAGTATCGAAAGCTGGAGCCCCGTAATGCTTACTGCACGTCATCTGCACGGCGATCGCCTCCCACTGAGATTTTGCTTCGTCGACGACTTGTATTTCACAAACAGAGTGACACTCGTGCTATCCTCACGCAAACGTCCCGCGAAAATGATGAAGGAAAAGTTAGAAAACTAGAAAGACCGCGTGAAAGCACCATCGCGTGTTTCTGCATGTTTCAAATCCGTTGACGGGATCCAAAATGTGGAGCGGCAAATCCCGGAGCCTCAAATATGAGTTAGGAGGCGCATTATGCGTGTATGTGCATGTTTGCACTTTGTCGTTTTACTTTTTAGTTGTCTAAGCGGTGCACAATCATTATTTGTACATGGCACATTAGCAGAGCAAATTTTTCACCTATGCGTTGTGGAAACCTAAGTTCCCACAACCTCGGGGCGTCAGCCCGTCCGTTCCGTGCGCGAAGGAACAAGCAGCACAACAGATTCAATCAGAACACATACCGGGTTTATTCACAGCAGCACGACCCGCAACCGCCGTAACAACCGGCAACCACCCGAAGACCATTCCGCACGGGAAACGGTTGCTTAAATACGACCGACCAAGCCCCCCTTACAACAGTTCCGCAGCCACAACAGTAGATAACGCCAGCAAATAATGATAAGAACCAACGACGATAACAAACCTCAGCCCGGCGAAACGTGGAAACAGATAAAGTCCTACAATTCCCCCTCCCCACAAGACTGGGCGACCCGCTCACAAACAGAAGATGAAGAGACGAAAGGTTCATGTGAAGAAGGACCAGAGGTCGACCTGACGTCTACAAATGGCAGCAGCCACCGGAAAGTCCGTGGGGCCACGCCCCCGAGGTCCCAACGCCGAACCAAGCGGCGACCAGGGTCAGGTAGTCGAGCGGTCCTCACACGTGGTCCGGCATATCGATGACGCAGTCCTCGGGAAGACGGGGTTGAGGGGCGGCCGCATGTTCAGGAGGTCTGTGCGTTGGCGCTGGAGGAGTGCGACAGCAGCCGCGATGTCGTTCGCCGCAGCACGCTCCCTGCGTGATGTGCGTGCTGCATCGAGCCGGGACTGATGTAGGCGTCCTCGGCGGTGAGCGGATCGGTGGATCTCTGGCACCGCACACATAGGGCAGAGTGCCCGCCGTTCCTCTTCGGTCAAGGGGGAGAGAGGGTCCGCCGGATGCCTCTCCTCCAACTTAAGGCCCCTGAAGGGCCGAGGGACTTCGTTGAGGTCATCGCCGCGCAGGGGTTGGTGCTAGGAGGCCCAGCGCGACCGGGAGGCCCATGCCACCGGGTACCCATCCGCATGTAGCAATGGTCCTCGGGGGCAGGCGTCGTCGAGGCTGCGGCGGCCTGGCCTAAGGGGGAGTCCCGGGTGGGGTGTTGGTGGGCCTCTGTGTCCTCTGGCGGGAGCACCCTCGGCTACTGCTCCGGCCGGTCTGGTTGTGACGTGGAGCCATCTTAAAAAAATAAAAGGAGGGAACGGTCAGGAGGGAACTCCCAGCCGGGAGGGTCTGTCCAGCCCTCGCACAACACTAATTATCGTAAACCGTCGTGAAAACGAAAGACAGACAGATAATTAGCGAAAAGGCCAAACCAAATCGAGAGCACTAGAAACTAGCGGCCGATGAGGTGGCGTCACGTGCGCTGTCTACGGGGACGTAGATTGTAGCGACCTTGCAGGTCCGGGAGGGGCTCCCTGGTCCGAGTCCTGCAGGGGAGGAGGCGGAAGGTCGGTCTCGTCTCCGTCCGGGTCTCGGAGATGGTAAGACTTCAAGTCCGAGATGTGAACTGGCCCAGTCTCTTCGCCGGTGTTGCAGCGACGAAGCCTGTAAGTGAGGCCGGAGGAGCACGCACTTACCTCGAAGGGGCCATCCTACCTATCTGCGAGTGAAGCTGCAAAGCCTCGTGACGCATCACTTAGCGGGTGAGTCCGTCGAAGGACAAGGTCACCGACGCTGTAGGTGAGGTTCCGACGTCCACGGTTGTACTGGCGAGCCTGGTCCAACCTTGCGACGTCCAGGTTCTCCCGAGCCGTCCGGGCTGCATCGTCCAGTCGACTCCGGAGGTCCTCAGCAAACCTTGAATAAGGAGGCCGGGTAGCACCATCCCGGAGGCCCAGAGCATTCTCCACTGGAAAATGGGCCTCTCGTCCCAAGTTCAGGAACGCCGGGGTGAAGCCTGTAGATCTGTTTACTGTTGTCCGTGTAGCGAACGCCAGTTCAGCCAAGCGAAGATCCCAATCACGGTGGTTCTGACTAGTAAAAGCAACCAACATCATTTTCAGGTTCCGATTAACAGGTTCGGTAGTGTTAGCCTGAGGGTGATATGGGGAAGTCTTCTTGTGCTGAATGCCTAAGACAGCGCAAGAATCTGAGAACACCTTACTTGTAAAGTAGGTGGCGTTATCTGTGATGAGCTGAGCAGGAAACCCGAACCGGCAAAAGGTGTCGAGTAGTCTTTCCCACACTCTCTGGGAAGTCAGCGTCCTGAGACGAAACAGCTCAACCCATTTCGTGAAATGATCAGTAACCACAAACAAATACTGGTTACCTCTAGGACTACGTGGAAACGGTCCCATCACATCACAAGCAACTATCTGCCAGGGCCTATTACTCTGAATAGGCTGTAAGCGCCCAGGGGGTAAACCATCACGACGTTTTGCTCTCTGGCATACGGGACAAGTACGAACATACTTTGTTACATCCTGCCTCATTCCTGGCCATGTCGCAACACGACATAACTTTTCATAAGTTTTCCTGCCACTGCTGTGACCTGCCAAGGCCGAATCATGAAAGTAACGTATGAAAGACTTACGCAACTTCCGTGGCACCACGACTCTGAATGGAGATGAGCCGTCATCGTCATCCGCCTGGGGTATGTATCTGAACAGGATGCCATCCTCGCCCAGCAGATAGGAGTCGTGTCGTCCGTCAGTCGTTCCGGTGCCTGCCGAGTCCTGCTCAGCTAACCATTGAGACACCCGCTGACAAAGGCCGTCCGCTCTCTGAGCGTCTAGGAGCTGCTCTCTGCTCACGACCGTGCCCCAAGACGAAGATACGTCTCGTGCCACCTGTGCTGCTGCCAGAAGTTGAGATGGCGCCTCGGTGCCTTCCTCTCCCCCCTCCTGTATAGGCGCACGGGAAACCGCGTCTGCTACCACATTCGTCGAGCCCCGCCTGCACTCCACGTTGAAGGAGTAGCCTTGTAGCGTCAGGGCCCACCTGGCAAGACGTCCAGCCGGGTTGCGGAGCCGCTGCAGCCAAGAAAGTGCCTGGTGGTCAGTCTGGACGGTGAAAGTGGTGCCGTCCAGGTACAGATCAAACTTCCTGAGAGCGAAGATGATCGTCAAGCATTCCTTTTCCATGACGGAGTAATTCCGTTCTGCCGGATTCAGCGTGCGACGTGCAAAAGCCACTGGACAGAGAATAGTGTTATGCTCCTGCAAGAGAACTGCGCCAACCCCATAATCGCTAGCATCTGTTTGCACTACAAACGGTTTGTTCAGGTCAAGCAAATATAGCCTGGCTGTATTAGCGATTGCCTGGGAAAGAGCTCGAAATGATCGTTCCTGCTCCTCTCTCCACTGCCAGGGTGTATCGTTGCGCAACAACTGGTTAAGCGGCTGTGCTAACTCAGCGCAATTAGGAATGAATTGTCTGTAGAAACCAACCATACCCAAGAAACGCTGCAAGGCTTTTACGTTACCGGGAACCGGATACTCCATGATCGCCTTTAGCTTGTCATCGCTAGGACTGATGGTTCCTCCGTCCACCATGAAGCCGAGAAGGCTGATCCTAGGCGATGCAGCTGCACCTTGCGGGTGTTGATGGTAAGCCCCGCCTGCTTCATCCTTGCAAGGACGATTGACAGGTGTTCCAAGTGTTCCTGAAAGTTTCTGGAAAACACTACGACATCATCCATGTACGCCATCGCGAAGTTATACTTCGCATCTCCCAATAGGGTATCCATTAGCCGTTGGAAACTGGCGGGAGAGTTAGACAGACCGAAAGGCATCCGTACAAAGTCAAACAAAGCCCTATGAGAGGTGAAGGCTGTTTTCGGGACATCCTCCGGGGCAACTTGGATTTGCAAAAACCCTCTACTACAATCAAGCGTTGAAAACACTGTAGCGTTGTCCAGGGAATACATAATAGACTCGATGGAAGGAAAGGGGTAAGAGTCCCTTACAGTTACTGCGTTAAGTCGACGGTAGTCGACGCATAACCTAGACGTACCATCACGTTTCGGAGCCAGAACAACAGGGAATGCCCAAGGGCTCTGAGACCTTTGAACTGCACCGGTTTGGAGCATTTCATCAAGAGCAGCGTCTAACAAAGCACGCTTATGCACACTCAATGGTGTCGTTTTACAACGCCAGGGCCTAGCGTTACCCGTGTCTATGCTATGCTGTAACACAGACGACTTACCGGGTTTTTTCCGTGAAGACAACGTCAAACGACCGCAGTACTTGTTCAAGCTGACGGCACTCCTCCTCGGGACCATGGAATGACCCCAAGACAGTCGGGAGCGGGGACGGTTCGACGGACGTTGCTGCAGCTTGCTTAGCTGAACTGCTGTCCTGTGGCACGGCGAAAGGAAAAAATCCTGACGATCCGTGGTAGACGTATCCTCCATTGGGCACGTCCAGCACAAATTTCTGCCGGATGATGAAGTCTCTGCCCAGGATAACGGGCACTGCAGGGCCAGGAAGGTGGACGAAGCGCTGCTTTCGTCGTCTCCCATCAAAGCCAAGCCAGAGCACAACTGCAGTTTGTGCTGGAATCACGTCGTTGGAAGCAAGACGTAGAGTGACATCTGTGGATTGCAATTCCACATTCCGTGATGCGCAGTGCTCGTAAACACAATCGCCGATAAGGGAGACTGTAGCTCCCGTGTCGATAAGGGCGATGTAATCTCTCCCCAACATTCGAACAGCGATGTTTGGTTCCTTGTCCTCGATGTTATCTCGGACAGAAAAAGCAAAAGGAGCTAAAGCGTCTCCTTGTATTTTGCTGCTTGCAAAGCCAGCTTCTGAATTATCAGGGTCACGGATTGTAACCGTTCGTTCGCTTTCTTCGCAACTTGCCGACGTCGTTGAGCGAGCATTCATGGACGCCGGCTGCGACCGTTTCCCGATGGCACATTACGGGTGTTTGGTCTTTGTGGCGGGCATTCCTGACGAAAATGGTCAGGGCTGCCGCAATTCCAACAGCCGTTGGGCGCTTGTGGCTGTGGGGGCGCAGGATGATGCCGCTCCCGCTGCCGTGGGGTCTCGCTAGCTGAAATGCCAGGCTGACCGCGACTTCGGGGCGGGACGGGTCTGTCAAGGCTCGTTCCTGCGGGGATCGACCTCTGGTCATAGAGGAACGGATCTAGGGATCAGACAACAGATCTAGACTCCGCATTGTATGAATTACGGGGGTTGTCACCCAAGCCTGTTGCATGCAGGCGTTCGACCGAGGCGGCTCCTCCCGACCACGCGCAGCGCGGTTCCAACGCTAGCTCCTGGGGCGAAGGGGGCCGGTATTCGAGCTCTGCCAGGTGGTCGCCTTCTATGGAACGAGCCTCTCACGAGAGCCTCTAGAACGTCTCAAGGGTTTTAAAGCGATGGGCTCTTAAGTAGGGCCGGAAGCGCAGATGGCACTGACGGATAGTCCGTGCGACGCGCTGCTCTTCCGTAGCAGTGGGATCCGCTCTGCTGTACAGATCCTGCAATGCCCGAACGAATTCAGATAAGCTTTCCTCAGGATGTTGAGTACGCTTATGCAATTCCTCTAGGACACGGTATTCGTAATCCGGGGGAAGAAATTCGTTTTTAAACCGCTCCTGGAAGTCCTGAAAGGACGTAAACTCCGATTGCAACCGAAGCCAGTGGGCGGCGTCTCCGACCAAAGCAACCTGCAGGATGCGTTGGATTACGACTTCGTCCGAAATTCCCATACCTGTCTGATTGGCGGTGAGGTCATCCAGGAAATCTGCAACAGACTTCTTATCGGTGTAACCTGAGAAGGTAGGCACCGGTAAGTTGAGTCGTAGAGGCGCTTGTGCCTGCGGCGGCGAAACCGACCCGGCATCCAGGCGTTGAACCACCAACGAGCACAACTCCGTCATGCGTGACAGGAGTTCTGCCGTTGCGATGGCGTCTGACTGCGGTTTGGGCACCTTCGCCTTGTCAGCCATCAGCTCAGAGGGCTCGTCCACCGGCTGGAAGCTGAAAAACTCTAAGAAAAACACGAAAAACGCACACACAAAAAAAACGAGAGCAAAGAACTACAAAACAAACCAGATGTGCCTCGCCTCCCTAACCACCCAGCGAACGGAACGGCCACACGTTGGGCGCCAGTTGTGGAAACCTAAGTTCCCACAACCTCGGGGCGTCAGCCCGTCCGTTCCGTGCGCGAAGGAACAAGCAGCACAACAGATTCAATCAGAACACATACCGGGTTTATTCACAGCAGCACTACTCGCAACCGCCGTAACAACCGGCAACCACCCGAAGACCATTCCGCACGGGAAACGGTTGGTTAAATACGACCGACCAAGCCCCCCTTACAACAGTTCCGCAGCCACAACAGTAGATAACGCCAGCAAATAATGATAACAACCAACGACGATAACAAAGTTCAGCCCGGCGAAACGTGGAAACAGATAAAGTCCTACAATTCCCCCTCCCCACAAGACTGGGCGACCCGCTCACAAACAGAAGATGAAGAGACGAAAAGTTCATGTGAAGAAGGACCAGAGGTCGACCTGACGTCTACAAATGGCAGCAGCGACCGGAAAGTCCGTGGGGCCACGCCCCCGAGGTCCCAACGCCGAACCAAGCGGCGACCAGGGCCAGGTAGTCGAGCGGTCCTCACACGTCGTCCGGCATATCGATGACGCAGTCCTCGGGAAGACGGGTTGGAGGGGCGGCCGGAACGTTCAGGAGGTCTGGGCGTTGGCGCTGGAGGAGTGCGACAGCCGCCGCGATGTCGTTCGCCGCAGCACGCTCCCTGCGTGATGTGCGTGCTGCATCGAGCCGGGACTGATGTAGGCGTCCTCGGCGGTCCTACAGCGTTTTACTGCATGCGAGCTGCCGTTTCACGCAGTCTCACGCTTTGAGGGCATTACTAGCGGCTCCACGGGTCCACTCTCCTCTCGTTCTCGCACGCAACAGATTCCGCTCGGAGGAGTGCGAGAAGGAAGGGGGGTCATTGCCAGAGAAATAGCGACTTGGGGGTCAGGCGCGCATCTGACGCCTCGCGACTCCCCTTTTTTCTTCGAGTGTTTACCACGAGATCGGATATCCCCAGCTCCACCATTCGAGGTTACAGGAACAGATTGTGCCGGACCTTTGCATTACAGGTCATCTTCAGAAGGAGCCCGGACCAATAAGAAATGTTATATCCTCATCTTCACATGTGCTGTCACCAGAGCTATACATCTAGAGCTCACCGACTCTATGACAGCCGAAGATTTCTTAAAAGCTTTCAAGCGAGGTGAGGTGTGCCGGGAACCGCTTATTCGGACAATTTTCGCACTATCAAGCGTGTGTCTCGCGAGGTCTCTCTCGCACAGCTATCGCAGGATTCACCTGTACACGGTTCCTTGCGTCACATCGCATCGTATGGAAATTCATTGCGGAACGTGCTGCCTGGTGGGGTGGCTTTTGGGAGTGGCTCGTCTGCAGCGTCAAGACCTGCTTGAGGCACAACCACACTCACATTCGACGAGCTAGTCACTGTGGTCACAGAAGTCGAAGCCGTTATGAACTCCCGGCCTTTAACCTCTGTTTCTGAGGACCCAAATGACAATTACGCGCTCACCCCAGCCCACTTTCTCGTTGGGAAACGGATAACGGCTCTTCCATTCCACCGAGTTGCGATCAACCTCAGATCAGCTCAGGAGACGTAGGAATTACCGGGAGCGGTTGACGGATTTATTTTGGAGCAAGTGGTCAAAAGAATACATCCTGCATCTCAGATCTGCGAACGTACGAAAGCCACAGTCTTCGTCCAACGTCAAAACTGCCAGATCAAGGTAGCAGGAGGAAAGATGATTCAGAGACAGATTCAGCTCCTGTATAAACTAGAAACAGATGAAGCTTGATTTGACCAAGCAGGTTCATCCTTCAGTGCTCATTCGGTTCAAGACAAAGTCCCCAATTGGGGCGTGGGAGTGTACAGAAAGATGACATAATATCACGTAAAATCATGGCACGGATCTCGTGACTTGAGATTTTCCGCCATGTTCATATTCATCAAACGTTTTGCAGTTCCCTTGAACAGACGTCCTCTCTTCTTGTTACAACAATATTTACAGTACAATGAAGAGATACGACGACACGACACACGCAAATTAGCTGAAACTAATACCGCCCGCTTCAGGAGTAGGTGACCGTAGGAGGGTAATTCCATCTCTACTCAGATAGGGTGGTCCAGACACCACCACCGATTTCCCTTGAAAAAATATATGTTGCACCGCAACACGCATACACAGAGGAGCAACACATATTTTGGCTCTATATGTTGTGGTGCGCCCGAAAAAAATTCCCAAATAAATTGACTCGGCGAAAGAGCTTTCTGACGGAGCGACTTTGACATTTTATTCCTCGCTATCAGACGTTCCCAAACTATAGATTTTTTTGCACAATATGTCAGGTACAACAACATTCAGCGTGCGCAAACATCACGGGTCAATTCTATTTTGATCTATAATTAAAAATCGCCAAAGTTGCAACAAAATTTACATTTTGCTCATGTTTGTCTTTACGCTGTACTCCTGCTATATCGGGTGTTTCAGTTAAATCCCCGGGCTAAATAATTCGCGAACCGGTGCACCAATCGAAGAACTTTCTGTTTTACAAATATCTGTTCAATACCGCCTACAAGATGCGCACCACGTGAATGAGCGGGAGGCACTCATTATTTAAATAAAAATTCAAAATAGTTTCGTGAAAAAATCTATCTTCTAAAGCAGTGCGCCGTCGGCATTAAAATGGGTACTACCCCTTTTGGGACCTTCAGCGGACACCTTTTAGAGAAAAATCTGCAACCGAAGCGGATCATTTGTTGGAGTAATTAATTGGTTTCGGTTTACATATTTTTGTCGCGGCTGGTCGCGGCGAAGCGCAAAAGGACGTAATTCATTGGTGTAAGGACCTAATTCATTGGTGGTTAAGGGAGTGGAAGAGTGTCCTTTTGCGCTTCACCGCGACCAGCCGCGACAAAAATATGTAAACCGAAACCAATTTATCACTGCAACAAATGATCCGCTTCGGTTGCAGATTTTTCTCTAAAAGGTGTCTACTGAAGGTCCGAGAAGGGGTAGTACCCATTTCAATGCCGACGGCGCCCTGCTTTAGAAATTAGGTTTTTTCACGCAACGCAAGCAAGCAATAGCATGTTTTTTTTTGCAAGCAATACCATGTTTGAGTTTCTCCTCCGATAGTCCCTCGTATTTACGTGTGAGTGTTGCAATCAAGGGAACAACAGCTCTGTTGGAAGTGTAGTGTCTCTATTAATTGATACTTTTTGTCGGAACATAGAGAAGTAATCATAAAATTGTAATGCACAAGTTAATGTTCACATGGGCATTTGCAACAGCTCAAGATAACACTTATTTTCTTTGTTTCGTGTGGTGAAGATAGCGTGCTCATATGACGTTAGCTCTGACCCTGATGTTTTTAGAACTCTGTGACTGTATGTCAAAGGTATACGTGAACAATATTTTGAAAACCCTTGGCGTACACGCGTATATCTGACACCTTGTCTTCACTTTACACCATACATGTGCAGCTATGTAACATGCATTATGCTGTGCGGTGAACATCTGAGCGCTGGAAGAGACGCTCTGACAAAGTGAAGTATTCGTTTTCTCTAAAGCTCTTTGTACTTACGTACAACTTGGTGTGATATGTTTATCTTTGCGATTCATTCGTTGATACGTGTGCGGCACTAGACAGAAGCTTTCAATCCCAGAGAACATCCATAGTGGATGCTTGTCTACGCCGCATTAGTACGGTGATATTGTTTACTTTGCCAGAGGTCTGGAAATGCATAGATATCAACACGACAAAGAAATGCGGGTTCCTCGTTTGGTATTACTAAGATTAATATTGAGATAGTATCGTGGTAACAGAGTTGGTCAGGAAACTCGGTCGACACATGGGACCTCCTTCCGTTCTTCTTGATTAGGGGAACAAAAGAAAGCGTGGGGCATTTTCAACACGCTGAGAATAAATTAGTAGTGCAACATTCCTCTTTTCGATGTCGATACATCTTTGGTGCCAGCATTCTGTCCATAAGCAAGAGAAACGTGTATTGCCGTACCGCTTCCCTGTCCGGGCCAGCTGCCGTACCTCTACTCGCAGCTTTCCGAAATCGTCGCCAGGTGGCCACGGCTTCGCTGGAATCGCGAATACAGCCCGCTTCAGGAGCGTGTGACCGTATGAAGCTTGTCTGGGCCGCAAAGCGGTTGGTCTGGCAGCAGATCACTAATAACCCTGTCATATGTCTCCAATGACCATTGAAACCGACGACAATTGAAAATGCGCGTAGCGCCATCAAGCGGGTAAAGCGTCAACTTCTCAACGAGCATTCGATCCAATGTTTCTTGAGAGGTTGACACTTACCCGCTAGGGAGTGCTACTTGCATTTTCATGGTCATCGATCTCAATGGTCGTTGAAAACTGCCCGAGTGACAGTGGTATAAATAAGGTAAAAAATTAGGCTCTTCGGTGCTGCAGTGAAAAGTGATTTAAAAAAAACAATATTTGGAGTAAAATGAAGAGATACGACGACACGACACACAAGCACTAGGGGTCTGACAAACACTGGACTTGACAGGTCAGGCTAGTCCTCGCAATCCAGCTAAGAACCTATGTACATGTACAGGAGCAGAAAAGAAAAATAATTTCAAATTCAGGTTTGGCAGTGCAGTGTCTGCATCGTCGTCTCTCTTCGTTGTACCATATACTGGGTGGTGGTGAGGTGGTGGTGGCGCTAGTTAAAGGACTCGTCGTTGTTGGCCTCACAGAGTTGAGCAAAGCCACGACTGACGCCCCGGGGAAATGTGCATCCTGGGCCGACTTCTAAGGGAACTGTGCCGACATATGTCTGAAAGCGTCTGAGGAAAACCCAGGAAAGACCCCAGACCGCACAGACGGTACCGGTATTCGAACCCGGGTACCTCCCAGTCTCGACGTGACATGGCCAGCACGCTAACCACTGAGCCGCGGGAGCTGGTGCGCGTATGTTGCAATATCCATCGCCGAATGTTGTCACGCAAATTAGCTGAAACCAATACAGCCCGCTTCAGGAGCGCGTGACCGTAGGAAGCTTACCTGGGCCGCAAAGCGGTTGGTCTGGCCCCAGATCACTAATAACCCTGTCACACGAGCAGTCTCCAATGACCATTTAAATCAACGACCACTGAAAATGCGTGTAGCGCCATCAAGCGGGTAACGCGTCAACCTTTCAAAGGGCATTCGATCCAATGTTTCCTGAGAGGTTGACACGTTACACGCTAGGCAGTGCTACTTGCATTTTCGATGGTCATCGATGTCAATGGTCGTTGAAAAATGCACGAGTGACAGTGGTATAAATAAGGTAAAATATTAGGCTCTTCGGTACTGCATTGAAAAGTGATTTTAAAAAAAGAATATTTAGAGTACAATGAAGAGATTCGACGGCACGACACACAAGCACTAGGGGTCTGACAAACACTGGACTTGACAGGTTTGGCCAGTCCAGTGTCTGCGTCGTCGTCTCTCTTCGTTGTACCATATATTGGGTGGTGGTGGTGGCGGTTGTGGCGCTAGTTAAAGGGCTCGTCGTTGTTGGCCTCAGAGAGGTCAGCAAAGTCACGACTGACGCACCGGGGAATGTTCGTCCTGTGCCGACTTCTAAGGGAACTGTGCCGACATTTGTCTGAAAGCGTCTGAGGAAAACCCAGGAAAAAACACAGACAGCACAGCCGGCACCGGGGTTCGAACCCGGGTACCTCCCAGTCTCGAAGTGACATGGCCAGCACGCTAACCACTGAGCCACGGGAGCTGGTGCACGTATGTTGCAATATTCATCGCCGAATGTTGTGACGCAAATTAGCTGAAGCCAATACAGCCCGCTTCAGGAGCGCGTGACCGTAGGAAGCTTACCTGGGCCGCAAAGTGGTTGGTCTGGCAGCAGATCACTAATAACCCTGTCACACGAGCAGTCTCCAATGATCATTTAAACCAACGACCATTGAAAATGCGCGTAGCGCCATCAAGCGAGTAACGCGTCAACCTCTCAAATGGCATTCGATCCAATGTTTCCTGAGAGGTTGACACGTTACACGCTAGGGAGTGCTACTTGCATTTTCGATGGTCATCCATCTCAATGGTCGTTGAAAACTGCCCGAGTGACAGTGGTAGAAATAAGGTAGAAATATTAGGCTCTTCGGTACTGCATTGAAAAGCGATTTAAAAAACAATATTTAAAGTACAATGAAGAGATACGACGACACGACACACAAGGACTAGGGGTCTGAAAAACACTGGACTTGGCAGGTTTGGCCAGTCCAGTGTCTGCGTCGTCGTCTCTCTTCGTTGTACCATATACTGGGTGGTGGTCGCGATGGATGTGGCGCTAGTTAAAGGGCTCGTCGTTGTTGGCCTCAGAGAGGTGAGCAAAGTCACGACTGACGCCCCGGCGGTATGTGCGTCCTGGGCCGACTTCTAAGAGAACTGTGCCGACATAAACAACAACAACTTTATTTTCGGCCTTGGAGAGTGGGGAGTTTCATCGCAACAGGCGATACTCTACCCCAGTGCTTGGTGGAATGGGGGGAATAAAATAACGTGCCCCTTTACAATAACGATCGAAGTCCGATGGTGTCCAGAAATGTCAGAAGACCTTTGAGCGCAGAGCGTTGCTGGGCTGGATTGGGCCAGGGACCAAGCAATTTCGGTAGGGAGAAAGGGCGAGAGTCCAGCTGACGAAGAGACTCGGAGAGTGGGGTTCGGGAAGGTTCGTAGTGAGGGCAATGAAGAAGAATGTGCTCCAGATCCTCAAGAGCACCACAGTGGCAGCAGGTGGGAGAATCAATTTGTCTCAAGCGGTAACGCCACTGAGCTGTAAAGGCCACATCGAGGCGCATGCGGTGGATTAATGCAGCATCCTGACGAGATGTGTTTCGTGGCATGCGGAAAGCGAGCGTGGGATCAACTCTGTTCAACATAGAGGGGGGAAGAATGTCGGTTGTCCGTTGGCGGGAAGCCAGGGGTGTCACTAGACGTCGCAGAATTGAACGGCGGTCTCCTCTAAGCAGAACAATACGGGTCCGGTTCCGAGACGAGAGTGCTGCTTCTGCGGCGCTGTCGGCCTGCTCGTTCCCCACGACACCACAATGGGCTGGAACCCACTGGAGAACTAGCCTGTGGCCTGCGGCGTAGATAGTGTGGTAAGCCATTAACACGTCTGTGACTAGGGGTGCGGATGGGCCTCGTATGCCGGAAGTTTCAATTGCTTGAAGTGCAGATTTGGAGTCTGTAAAGACTGCCCATTCCCGGGGTGGAAAATCAGCGATGTGTTGTAGAAAGAAAAGGATGGCATAGAGGTCCGCAGCTGTGGAGGAGGTTGGATGTAAAAGGCGTCTTCCGTGCACGACGCCTTCGGATGGAATGACGAAGGCTGAGGCGGACTTGTTGTTTCGGGATGCGCCATCAGTATATGCTGCCGTAAACGTAGAAAACTTCTCGTCTACCAGAGCATGAAAATGGGCTCGGAGGACTTGAGGGGGGACCTGATCTCTTCTTTGCAGAAGGTTTGGGAGGCGTACAAAAGTGGGCGGTACCGGTAGAGACCAGGGGGCTTCCGGCGGTATAGTGTCCTTAGTTATGAAGCCAGTGAGAGTCTGGCGTGTCCTCTGCGCTACTCGATAGAAGTCGCTTCCAGGGCTGTATCGAATTTTCCTGAGTAGCGGGTGGCGGGGAATGTGAGCACGCAAACGGAGGTACTGCCGAGCCGTTTCCCGTTCACGGAGAACTTCAATCGGGAGCTCACCAGCTTCAGCCAGTACTTGTCGTGTTTCAGCCATTCTTGGAACTCCGAGGCATCGACGAAGGCTTCGAGCAAACAGGGACCGAAGCGTATTTAATGAAGTTGTTGATATCCTGTGCAGAATAGGAAGGCTGTAAAGCACAGTTGCCCTTACCAATGCCGCGTGAACCGCGAGCAGGGAACGCTGATCACAGCCCCATCCTGGGCCAGAAAGATGTTGGATTGCGGGGAGCCATCGCTGCACTTTAGTTTCAAGGTGTTTAATGTGCCGAGCCCAGCGCAAGTCCGAGTCGATTACCACGCCAAGGAAGCGGTGAAAGCGTACTGGTTCTAGCTTCTTTAAACCAAGCCAAAGTGGGAAATTGGCCATAGCTTTACGCGTGAAAGGGAGCTCGACACAATTTTCGGGTGAAAGGTCCATCCCGAGGTGCGTCAGGTACGTATGGATGTTGTTTAAAGCGAGCTGCAGGCGGCGCTGGAGAGCCGGGCGTGATTTTCCTACTGTCCAAAGGGCGACGTCATCTGCATACACGGAGAACGACACTTTGCGAGGAATTACTGATTGTAGGCCGGCCATCACCACGT
Source organism: Ornithodoros turicata (assembly GCF_037126465.1). Lineage (NCBI taxonomy): Eukaryota > Metazoa > Arthropoda > Arachnida > Ixodida > Argasidae > Ornithodoros > Ornithodoros turicata. Next base: position 40,271 of record NW_026999316.1, read on the forward strand.
TAAAGAGTGTCGGGCTGAGAATGCTTCCTTGGGGGACTCCTTGGGGAACAGGATGCTGAGGGCTTTGGCCTTGGGACGTACGGACAGCGACAGTTCGGTCCGTAAGGAAGTCTTGGAGCCAGATGAAGAGCCGACCGGATACTCCAAACGAGCGCAAGGCATGCAGCACACAAATGTGCGAGACGGTATCATAGGCGCGCTTGATGTCAAGGAAGACCGATCGGACGATCCGTCGATGGGCTCGAGCATGTTGAACTGTAGAGACTAGGTCGAGAACTGGATCCATGGAGCTTCGGTGGCGACGAAATCCAGCCATTTCGTGAGGGAACGCACGTCGTTTTTCGAGCCACCAGTCGAGGCGATGCAAAACCATTCTCTCCATCAGTTTCCCCACACAGCTTGTCAGGCTCACCGGGCGAAAGGAGGATAGGGCATTTGGGGGCTTGCCTGGTTTCAGGATGGGAACAACCAAGGCCTCCTTCCATGTATGTGGTAAAGATCCTTGTTGCCAAGACGTATTATAGACATGAAGGAGAGCTTGGAGTGACCGCCCGTCAAGGTTTCGTAGGGCGGCATAGGTGATTTTATCGGGCCCAGGGGACGAGCTGGCGTTCACAAGCTTCAACGCTGCCTTTAGCTCGATTAGTGTGAAGTCGCGGTCCATAACTTCCGGGGGACGGGGCCAGTCGTGGTGAAGTTCAGCCGTCAAACTGTGTACAAAACTGTGGTGTAGGGGCGTGGTCGAGGCAGCCGCCGGAGTCGTTAGTACCACACAGAAGTCCGTCGCAAGCGTGTTCTCGTCTACACACTGAACGATAGCCAAGGCCGCGAGAGGATTCTTTTGAGGGGGCGCCTCCTTCAGAGATCGGATTGTCCGCCAGATCTTCGTGGCCGGATCGAACGGTGAAAGGTGGTGGCAAAACTTACGCCAACGCTTCCTGTCCTCGTTTTTAAGTTCTCGTGTTACTTTAGCTTTCATCCGGCGGTATTCCACAATGTCCGTAAGTTGCCCTGTCCGACGAGCCGTTCTTTCTGCTCGGCGACGTAATGCTCTAAGGTGATTAATAGCAGGGGAATGGCCGATATGGCCTGTTACCCTTTTAGACATGACCACCGCGTCCTGACTACCACGGGTAATTGCTTGAGAGAGAGCCTCTGGGGACATACCGGTGTGCACAGATGTTCTGAGGCCCGCACGAAAACGTCTCCAGTTTGTGAAAGAAATCAGACCAGCAGTTGCTGAGAGGGGCAGTCTGTCGTGCGAAATATATAGAGGAAAATGATCGCTACCTCTAGTGTCGACGTCCGTAGCGCACGACAAGTGGCGAATTATGTCGGTTGAGGACCACGAGAGGTCCAATACATCAAGTGACATTGGGGATCGCATGTAAGTGGGCTCGCGGTTGTTCAGCAGGCACATGTTATTATTCTTCATTGCCTCTAACAACCTCCTTCCCCTACTGTCCGTCCTTCGGCTTCCCCAGGCCGAGTGATGTGCATTGAAGTCCCCTAGCACAAGCGCCGGGGCTTCCAGAGAACCAAGTAAGCGTTCCAGGTCACTCCACGGGACCTGTACCGCGGGACGGATATAGATACTGACGACCGTTAACAGCATGGGGCCAAGGCGGATCCTGCATGTGACGTAATCATAAGAGCGATGGCAAACTGAGCCGATGGGTGCAGCAACGAGGTCATTGCGAACGTATAGCGCTGCTCTACTCTCAGGGGAATGATGAGAGCGATAGATTGTGTATCCACTAACACGATGTGTACAATCCATGCCGTGTTCGCATATAGCTATGAGAGGGAACTTGTACTGTTGGAGATGTAATTTAAAATCTGGGAGCTTGTTACGCAGGCTTCGAGGATTCCACTGCATGGCCAGGGCGTTTTTATACAATTCCGTCATGCTGATGCGAAGATAATGTCTCCAGTGCCAGAAGCGCTTGAACCTCGGGCAGTTGCGACGCACCAGGAAAAGCAGAGACAATGGCCTTAAAGGAGCTAGGAAAGCACTTTAATCACTAGCATTTTTTTGAACCAAGTGGTTAATAAGCATATTAAAATGCACCATGCGAAGTAATACTATCAACAGGTGCATAAATATCGCAGAATTCGATTTTGAAAATCGCGACCGTGCGCAACGGTGGCAATACGCGGAACGAGCCGTCGAGCCGCTTGCGTCATTTTGACGTCAGAAAGGTGGAGCCCCTGATTGGTTTCGAAGAACGTCGTCTGCTATTTTTCACTCGGAACCCCGCTGCAACGGTGGAAGAAGTTTATTTTGCTTTTTCTTTGGTTTATCAGATACAGTAAACGAAGACTGGTCTACAGACACTGTTCAAGGTTAGACCGTGAGATTGTAGAGGCCTCCTCATTGAACTCCCCGAGCGAAGTCAACCAAAAATCGGTCAACCTCTCCCCGCTTGACCTTGCTTTCCCTAAAGCGACCTTCCGGAGTAGGTGGATTATGAAAATAAACTTCAGGTGCCAGTTGAACGCTGTTCTGTCCGTGTCTGTGTTTTGTATGCTGTTCGTTATCGTGGTGACTGTTTCTTGTTGTGTTGTTGGTGGCAATACGTATAAACACAGTGCGGCACTAAGCGCTGCTTCACTTCACGCCTCGAAATGATCGCTGCATGGCTATGACCACAAATTCCGTCCGCTATGTCATTATATCAATATACGCTATATCACTAATTCGCTATGATCACTAGTGCCCGTCACTTTGACTAGCAACTTTGTTAGCCATTCAGTTAATTCCTTATTCAGCTGGAGGAGTGTTCTTGCCCATACGTTGTCAGATACAATCCAGTGAAATCTATCGCAATATGCCGTCGCCGGCACATCGTGGCATCAGGAGTTGAACATTAATTGCCTGAGTTACACACCAACATAGCCAAGCAGTGTCATAAGACCACCACAATTTATGGTCAACTTACCAACCATCGAGCTAAACGAGAATTGGCCGATGCAGACTACAAATGTGGACGACGCAGACACGCAAGTTTGAGTTCATCCGTGCTCGGCGCCATTTGTTTTGTCACCATGTAGTGCATCAGTTTTATCCACTATATAGTGACCGACAACGCCGGTTAAGTTTGCGTCCGACGACATATCAGCGTGCACTGAAACAACACGTGACTAGCGTAAATTTTAGCTGACTAAAATGCACATGTTGCACGCGGAAAACTGCCAACGGCAAACTGTGACTAACCCACCCATAATATTGCAAGCACACAACTAACCAACCAACATGCCGCCCTGCTAAGCCAAATGGCTTCTAAATGTGTCTTTCGTTCGCTAAGGCGACTTGAACACATATAGAAAATTCATGAATTTGAGTGGTTAAATAGTGATGTTATGTTCTTAATCACGGCATAACATCTTAAGAAGCAGCATTTCCCCTTTTCCTTGTTTCCAGAACATGAATTTCGAGAACGGGGGTTTCACGACCATGAATATCGAGGTCCTCCCTTATTCATCCCTTGACAGAGAGAAAGCAGGGTGAAAGAAAACGGAAAGAAAGAAAAGAAAACCAGTCAGCACTGACCCGGATAGAAGCGCGGTCGCCGCTTTCAACTTTTATTACGTCACCAATGACGTCTTTTTCTTTCTCCTCCTCGTTTGACCCGGAGGAGCGAGTCGAGTGGGAACACGCGCGGCGATGTTCAAGTGTCTTTTTTTCTACGAAAAACATCGCGCACAGAGAAAATTTTCGTGTTAATCATCAAGTTAAGTTACCTGCTTCCACAACGCGTTCGGAACGGAAAATTTTTGAGATGGCTTTCAGAGCTCCTTTAAGGGCAGCGAGTACCGCTGAGAAGAGTCCCAGAGGAGGCATATATTGGGGGGCTGATGAGGGTGCTGGTTCCGTCACACTGGCGTAAGTGTTTGTAATCTGTCTTGATGGACGAGGAGGCGGTGCGCTTGTGATAGGCGTAGCCGCGACTGTGTTCAGCGACCCTCGTTTACCTGGTGCAGATCGAGGGGGTAGTGCAGGAAATTCTTGTGCATTTGTACGAGACGGGAGTGTGGCACTAGCATCCCTAGGAGCGTCAGACGGAAGTCGTAGGGTTCGGTCTTGGTGCCTCTTGGTGGCGGCGGTCTTGACAGGACATAAAGAAAATGATGCGGGATGGCTGGATTTGCAGTTAGCACACTTTGGCTCTCTTTTGTTGTTGCAGTCTGATCTCCGGTGAGGTCCGGCGCAGATGCCACACCGTGTAGAACCTCGGCAATTTCGTGCAATATGGCCAAATCGTTGGCAGTTATAACACTGTATGGGGCCTTCTATGTACTCTTGGACTGTGAAGGTCTGAAACCCAAGGGCAATTCGGGGAGGAAGACGGATTGTAGGTTCAAAAGTCAGGATAACGCTCCGTAACGGGGTGAACACATCACTGCCATCTTCTGCTAGGGAATGCCGAACCTGTCGCCGTGCTGATAAAACCCCTGCGTCTTTAAGATAGAGCACGAGGTCGTCGTTCGAATACTCCCTTGGAACATCATATATCTTGCCCATATTTCTGGCGTACGATTGGGGTATGGATGGTATCACCGGAATGCCAGCTAAGCACTTAGCAGACAAAAGGTTGCGGGCGGCTGCTTCGGACCGTACGGAGACGAAGAGAGAACCATATCGGTGGAAACGGTGGTGTATAACCTGTTGTTGGGTTAGCAGGCGTATCTCACTAGCGACCGCATTAGGATTCACCTTCCAGAAGGAGTAGTCAGTAGTTGCTGGTCGAAACAGTATGGGAATACCGCCGGCTCGGTTCTTCTTGTAGGTGACAGTGGTGAACGGGTCATGAAGTGAAGTGGCAAGGTTGCTATCGTTCATCGCATCTGTCTGCTGAGGAGCTGGCGGTGCCGAAGTGTCCATGGTGTTGTCGGGAACATTCACGATCTGTGGAATGTTGGGATCACCAGAGGAAGGGCTCCCTACCCGTTGGCGTTTGGAAGGGCTGACGGGGACCTGTTGACCTGTGGTAAGTGTCATAGAGACGTTGGACCTCCCGTCCAGATTATGGCGGGAGGTCCGTGATGGTTCGATTTCTTTTCATTTCTTTTCATTTCGATTTCTTTTTCTGTGCCGACATATGTCTTAAAGCGTCTCAGGAAAACCCAGGAAAAACCCCAGCCAGCACAGCCGGCACCGGGGTTCGAACCCGGGTACCTCCCAGTCTCGACGTGACATGGCCAGCACGCTAACCACTGAGCCACGGGAGCTGGTGCACGTATGTTGCAATATCCATCGCCGAATGTTGTGACGCAAATTAGCTGAAGCCAATACAGCCCGCTTCAAGAGCGCTTGACCGTAGGAAGCTTACCTGGACCGCAAAGCGGTTGGTCTGGCAGCAGATCACTAATAACCCTGTCACACGAGCAGTCTCCAATGACCATTTAAATCAACCACCATTGAAAATGCGCGTAGCGCCATCAAGCGGGTAACGCGTCAACCTCTCAAAGGGCATTGGATCCAATGTTTCCTGAGAGGTTGACATGTTACACGCTAGGGAGTGCTACTTGCATTTTCGATGGTCATCGATCTCAATGGTCGTTGAAAACTGCCCGAGTGACAGTGGTATAAATAAGGTAAAAAAATAGGCTCTTCGGTACTGCATTGGAAAGCGATTTAAAAAAAACAATATTTAGAGTACAATGAAGAGATACGACGACACAACACACAAGCACAAGGGGTCTGACAAACTCTGGACTTGACAGGTTTGGCCAGTCCAGTGTCTGCGTCGTCGTCTCTCTTCGTTGTACCATATACTGGGTGGTGGTGGCGGTGGTTGTGGCGCTAGTTAAAGGGCAAGCCGTTAGTGGCCTCAGAGAGGTGAGCAAAGTCGCGACTGACACCCCGGGGGAATGTGCGTCCTGGGCCGACTTCTAAGGGAACTGTGCCGACATATGTCTGAAAGCGTCTGAGGAAAACCCAGGAAAAACCCCAGACAGCACAGCCGGCACTGGGGTTCGAACCCGCGTACCTCCCAGTCTCGGCGTGACATGGCCAGCACGGTCACGTGAGTTGGTGCACGTATGTTGCAATATCCATCGCCGAATGTTGTGACGCAAATTAGCTGAAGCCAATACATCCCGCTTCAAGAGCGCGTGACCGTAGGAAGCTTACCTAGGCCGCAAAGCGGTTGGTCTGGCAGCAGATCACTAATAACCTTGTCACACGAGCAGTCTCCAATGACCATTTAAATCAACGACCATTGAAAATGCGCGTAGCGCCATCAAGCGGGTAACGCGTCAACCTCTCAAAGGGCATTCGATCCAATGTTTCCTGAGAGGTTGACACGTTACACGCTAGGGAGTGCTACTTGCATTTTCGATGGTCATCGATCTCAATGGTCTTTGAAAACTGCCCGAGTGACAGTGGTATAAATAAGGTAAAAAAATTAGGCTCTTCGGTACTGCATTGAAAAGCGATTTAAAAAAACAATATTTAGAGTACAATGAAGAGATACGACGACACGACACACAAGCACTAGGGGTCTGACAAACTCTGGACTTGACAGGTTTGGCCAGTCCAGTGTCTGCGTCGTCGTCTCTCTTCGTTGTACCATATACTGGGTGGTGGTGGCGGTGGTTGTGGCGCTAGTCAAAGGGCAAGCCGTTAGTGGACTCAGAGAGGTGAGCAAAGTCACGACTGACGCCCCGGGGGAATGTGCGTCTTGGGCCGACTTCTAAGGGAACTGTGCCGACATATGTCTGAAAGCGTCTGAGGAAAACCCAGGAAAAACCCCAGACAGCACAGCCGGCACCGGGGTTCGAACCCGCGTACCTCCCAATCTCGGCGTGACATGGCCAGCAGGCTAACCACTGAGCCACGGAAGCTGGTGCACGTATGTTGCAATATCCATCGCCGAATGTTGTGACGCAAATTAGCTGAAGCCAATGCAGCCCGCTTCAGGAGCGCGTGACCTGTAGGAAGCTTACCTGGGCCGCAAAGCGGTTGGTTTGGCAGCAGATCACTAATAAACCTGTCACACGAGCAGTATCCAATGACCATTTAAATCAACGACCATTGAAAATGCGCGTAGCGCCATCAAGCGGGTAACGCGTCAACCTCTCAAAGGGCATTCGATCCAATGTTTCCTGAGAGGTTGACACGTTACACGCTAGGAAGTGCTACTTGCATTTTCGATGGTCATCGATCTCAATGGTCGTTGAAAACTGCCCGAGTTACACTGGTATAAATAAAGTAAAAAAATTTTGCTCTTCGGTACTGCATTGAAAAACGATTTTAAAAAACAGTATGTAGAGTACAATGAAGAGATACGACGACACGACACACAATCACTGGGGGTCTGACAAACACTGGACTTGACAGGTTTGGCCCCAGTCCAGTGTCTGCGTCGTCGTCTCTCTTCGTTGTACCATATACTGGGTGGTGGTGGCGGTGGTTGTGGCGCTAGTTAAAGGGCTCGTCGTTGTTGGCCTCAGAGAGGTCAGCAAAGTCACGACTGACGCCCCGGGGGAATGTGCGTCCTGTGCCGACTTCTAAGGGAACTGTGCCGACATATGTCTGAAGGCGTGTGAGGAAAACCCAGGAAAAACCCAAGACAGCACAGCAGGCACGTGGGTTCGAACCCGCGTACCTCCCAGTCTCGACGTGACATGGCGAGCACGCTAACCACTGAGCCACGGGAGCTGGTGCACGTATGTTGCAATATCCCTCGCCGAATGTTGTGACGCAAATTAGCTGAAGCCAATACAGCCCGCTTCAGAAGCGTGACCGTAGGAAGCTTACCTGGGCCGCAAAGCGGTTGGTCTGGCAGCAGATCACTAATAACCCTGTCGCACGAGCAGTCTCCAATGACCATTTAAATCAACGACCATTGAAAATGCGCGCAGCGCCATCAAGCGGGTAACGCGTCAACCTCTCAAAGGGCATTCGATCCAATGGTTCCTGAGAGGTTGACACGTTACACGCTAGGCAGTGCTACTTGCATTTTCGATGGTCATCGATCTCAATGATCGTTGAAAACTGCACGAGTGACGGTGGTATAAATAAGGTAAAAAAAATAGGCTCTTCGGTACGGCATTGAAAAGCGATTAAAAAAACAATATTTAGAGTACAATGTAGACATACGACGACACGACACACAAGCACTAGGGTTCTGACAAACACTGGACTTGACAGGTTTGGCCAGTCCAGTGTCTGCGTCGTCGTCTCTCTTCGTTGTACCATATACTGGGTGGTGGGTTGTTGTGGCGCTAGTTAAAGGGCTCGTCGTTGTTGGCCTCAGAAAGGTGAGCACAGTCACGACTGACGCCCCGAGGGAATGTGCGTCCTGGGCCGACTTCTAAGGAAACTGTGCCGACATATGTCTGAAAGCGTCTGAGGAAAACCCATGAAAAACCCCAGATAGCACAGCCGGCACCGGGGTTCGAACCCGGGTACCTCCCAGTCTCGACGTGACATGGCCAGCACGCTAACCATTGAGTCACGGGAGCTGTGCACGTATGTTGCAATATCCATCGCCGAATGTTGTGACGCAAATTAGCTGAAGCCAATACAACCCGCTTCAGGAGCGCGTGACCGTAGGAAGCTTACCTGGGCCGCAATGCGGTTGGTCTGGCAGCAAATCACTAATAAACCTGTCACACGAGCAGTCTCCAATGACCATTTAAATCAACCACCATTGAAAATGCGCGTAGCGCCATCAAGCGGGTAACGCGTCAACCTCTCAAAGGGCATTGGATCCAATGTTTCCTGAGAGGTTGACACGTTACACGCTAGGGAGTTCTACTTGCATTTTCGATGGTCTTCGATCTCAATGGTCGTTGAAAACTGCCCGAGTGACAGTGCTATAAATAAGGTAAAAAATAGGCTCTTCGGTACTGCATGGAAAAGCGATTTAAAAAAAAACAATATTTAGCGTACAATGAAGAGATACGACGACACGACACACAAACACTAGGGGTCTGAGAAACACTGGACTTGGCAGGTTTGGCCAGTCCAGTCTCTGCGTCGTCGTCTCTCTTCGTTGTACCATATACTGGGTGGTGGTGGCGGGGGTTGTGGCGCTAGTTAAAGGGCTCGTCGTTGTTGGCCTCAGAGAGGTGAGCAAAGTCACGACTGACGCCCCGGGAGAATGTGCGTCCTGGGCCGACTTCTAAGAGAACTGTGCTGACATATGTCTGAAAGCGTCTGAGGAAAACCCAGGAAAAACCCCAGCCGGCACAGCCGGCACCGGGGTTCGAACCCGGGTACCTCCCAGTCTCGACGTGACATGGCCAGCACGCTAACCACTGAGTCACGGGAGCTGGTGCACGTATGTTGCAATATCCATCGCCGAATGTTGTGACGCAAATTAGCTGAAGCCAATACAGCCCGCTTCAGGAGCGCGTGACCGTAGGAAGCTTACCTGGGCCGCAAAGCAGTTGGTCTGGCAGCAGATCACTAATAATCCTGTCACACGAGCAGTCTCCAATGACCATTGAAATCAACGAACATTGCAAATGCGCGTAGCGCCATCAAGCGGGTAACGCGTCAACCTCTCAAAGGGCATTCGATCCAATGTTTCCTGAGAAGTTGACACGTTACACGCTGACCATTGAAATCAACGAACATTGCAAATGCGCGTAGCGCCATCAAGCGGGTAACGCGTCAACCTCTCAAAGGGCATTCGATCCAATGTTTCCTGAGAAGTTGACACGTTACACGCTAGGGAGTGCTACTTGCGTTTTCGATAGTCATCGATCTCAATGGTCGTTGAAAACTGCCCGAGTGACAGTGGTATAAATAAGGTAAAAAAAAATTAGGCGCTTCGGTACTGCATTGAAAAGCGATTTAAAAAACAATATTTAGCGTACAATGAAGAGATACGACGACACGACACACAAACACTAGGGGTCTGACAAACACTGGACTTGACAGGTTTGGCCAGTCCAGTGTCTGCGTCGTCGTCTCTCTTCGTTGTACCATATACAGTGTGGAGGTGGCGGTAGTTGTGGCGCTAGTTAAAGGGCTCGTCGTTGTTGGCCTCAGAGAGGTGAGCAAAGTCACGACCGATGCCCTGGGGGAATGTGCGTCCTGGGCCGACTTCTAAGGGAACTGTGCCGACATATGTCTGAAAGCGTCTGAGGAAAACCCAGGAAAAACCCCAGACGGCACAGCCGGCACCGGGGTTCGAACCCGGGTACCTCTTAGTCTCGACGTGACATGGCCAGCACTCTAACCACTGAGTCACGGGAGCTTGTGCACGTATGTTCCAATATCCATCGCCGAATGTTGTGACGCAAATTAGCTGAAGCCAATCCAGCCCGCTTCAGGAGCGCGTGGCCGTAGGAAGCTTACCTGGGCCGCAAAGCGGTTGGTCTGGCAGCAGATCACTAATAAACCTGTCACACGAGCAGTCTCCAATGACCATTGAAATCAACGAACATTGCAAATGCGCGTAGCGCCATCAAGCGGGTAACGCGTCAACCTGTCAAAGGGCATTCGATCCAATGTTTCCTGAGAAGTTGACACGTTACACGCTAGGGAGTGCTTCTTGCATTTTCGATGGTCATCGATCTCAATGGTCGTTGAAAACTGCCCGAGTGACAGTGGTATAAATAAGGTAAAAAAATTAGGCTCTTCGGTACTGCATTGAAAAGCGATTTAAAAAAACAGTATTTAGAGTAGAATGGAGAGATACGACGACACGACACACAAGCACTAGGGGTCTGACAAACACTGGACTTGACAGGTGTGGCCAGTCCAGTGTCTGCGTCGTCGTCTCTCTTCGTTGTACCATATACTGGGTGGAGGTGGCGGTGGTTGTGGCGCTAGTTAAAGGGCTCGTCGTTGTTGGCCTCAGAGAGGTGAGCAAAGTCACGACCGACGCCCTGGGGGAATGTGCGTCCTGGGCCGACTTCTAAGGGAACTGTGCCGACATATGTCAGAGAGCGTCTGAGGAAAACCCAGGAAAAACCCCAGACGGCACAGCCGGCACCGGGGTTCGAACCCGGGTACCTCTCAGTCTCGACGTGACATGGCCACCACGCTAACCACTGAGTCACAGGAGCTTGTGCACGTATGTTGCATTATCCATCGCTTAATGTTGTGACGCAAATTAGCTGAAGCCAATACAGCCCGCATCAGGAGCGCGTGACCGTAGGAAGCTTACCTGGCCGCAAAGCGGTTGGTCTGGCAGCAGATCACTAATAAACCTGTCACAGGAGGAGTCTCCAATAACCATTGAAATCAACGAACATTGCAAATGCGCGTAGCGCCATCAAGCGGGCAACGCGCCAACCTCTCAAAGGGCATTCGATCCAATGTTTCCTGAGAAGTTGACACGTTACACGCTAGGGAGTGCTTCTTGCATTTTCGATGGTCATCGATCTCAATGGTCGTTGAAAACTGCCCGATTGAGAGTGGTATAAATAAGGCAAAAAAATTAGGCTCCTCGGTACTGCATTGAAAAGCGATTTAAAAAAACAATATTTAGCGTACAATGAAGAGATACGACGATACGACACGCAAACACTAGGGGACTGAGAAACACTGGACTTGGCAGGTTTGGCCAGTCCAGTGTCTGCGTCGTCGTCTCTCTTCGTTGTACCATATACTGGGTGGTGGTGGCGGGGGTTGTGGCGCTAGTTAAAGGGCTTGTCGTTGTTGGCCTCAGAGAGGTCAGCAAAGTAACGACTGACGCCCCGGGGGAATGTGCGTCCTGGGCCGACTTCTAAGGGAACTGTGCCGACATATGTCTGGAAGCTTCTGAGGAAAACCCCACACAGCACGGCCGGCACCGGGGTTCGAACCCGGGTACCTCCCAGTCTCGACGTAACATGGCCAGCACGCTAACCACTGAGCCACGGAAGCTGGTGCACGTATGTTGCAATATCCATCGCCGAATGTTGTGACGCAAATTCGCTGAAGCCAATAAAGCCCGCTTCAGGAGCGCGTGACCGTAGGAAGCTTACCTGGGCCGCAAAGCGGTTGGTCTGGCAGCAGATCACTAATAACCCTGTCACACGAGCAGTCTCCAATGACCATTGAAATCAACGAACATTGCAAATGCGCGTAGCGCCATCAAGCGGGTAACGCGTCAGCCTCTCAAAGGGCTATCGATCCAATGTTTCCTAAGAGGTTGACACGTTACACGCTAGGGAGTGCTACCTGCATTTTCGATAGTCATCGATCTCAATGGTCGTTGAAAACTGCACGAGTGACAGCGGTATAAATAAGGTAAAAAAATTAGGCTCTTCGGTACTGCATTGAAAAGCGATTTACAAAAAAACAATATTTAGAGTACAATGAAGGCATACGACGACACGACACACAAGCACTAGGGGTCTGACAAACACTGGGCTTGACAGGTTTAGCCAGTCCAGTGTCTGCGTCGTCGTCTCTCTTCGTTGTACCATATACTGGGAGGAGGTGGCGGTGGTTGTGGCGCTAGTTAAAGGGCTCGTTGTTGGCCTCAGGGAGGTGAGCAAAGTCACGACTGACGCCCCTGGGGAATGCGCGTCCTGGGCGACTTCTAAGGGAACTGTGCCGACATATGTCTGAAAGCGTCTGAGGAAAACCCAGGAAAAACCCCAGACAGCACAGCCGGAATCGGGGTTCGAACCCGGGTACCTCCCAGTCTCGACGTATATGGCCAGCACGCTAACCACTGAGTCACGGGAGCTGGTGCACGTATGTTGCAATATCCATCGCCGAATGTTGTGACGCAAATTCGCTGAAGCCAATACAGCCCGCTTCAGGAGCTCGTGACCGTAGGAAGCTTACTTGGGCCGCAAAGCGGTTAGTCTGGCAGCAGATCACTAATAACCCTGTCACACGAGCAGTCTCCAATGACCATTGAAATCAACAAACATTGAAAATGCGCGTAGCGCCATCAAGCGGGTGACGCGCCAACCTCTCAAAGGGCATTCGATCCAATGTTTCCTGAGAGGTTGACACGTTACACGGTAGGGAGTGCTACTTGCATTTTCGATGGTCATCGATCTCAATGGTCGTTGAAAACTGCCCGAGTGACAGTGGTATAAATAAGGAAAAAAAATAGGCTCTTCGGTACTGCATTGAAAAGCGATTTAAAAAAACAATATTTAGAGTACAATGAAGAGATACGACGACACGACACACAAGCTCTAGGGGTCTGACAAACACTGGACTTGACAGGTTTGGCCAGTCCAGTGTCTGCGTCATCATCTCTCTTCGTTGTCCCATATACTGGGTGGTGCTGGCGGTGGTTGTGGCGCTAGTTAAAGGGCTCGTCGTTGTTGGCCTCAGAGAGGTGAGCAAAGTCACCACTGACGCCCCGGGGGAATGTGCGTCCTGGGCCGACTTCTAAGGGAACTGTGCCGACATATGTCTGAAAGCGTCTGAGGAAAACCCAGGAAAAACCACAGACAGCACAGCTGGCACCGGGGTTCGAACCCGGGTACCTCCCAGTCTCGACGTGACATGGCCAGCCCGCTAACCACAGAGCCACGGAAGCTGGTGCACGTATGTTGCAATATCCGTCGCCGAATGTTGTGACGCAAATTAGCTGAAGCCAATACAGCCCGCTTCAGGAGCTCGTGACCGTAGGAAGCTTATCTAGGCCGCAAAGCGGTTGGTCTGGCAGCAGATCACTAATAAACCTGTCACACCAGCAGTCTCCAATGACCATTGAAATCAACGAACATTGCAAATGCGCGTAGCGCCATCAAGCGGGTAACGCGTCAACCTCTCAAAGGGCATTCGATCCAATGTTTCCTGAGAGGTTGACACGTTACACGCTAGGGAGTGCTACTTGCATTTTCGATGGTCATCGATCTCAATGGTCGTTGAAAACTGCTCGAGTGACAGTGGTATAAATAAGGTAAAAAATTAGGCTCATCGGTACTGCATTGAAAAGCGATTTAAAAAAAACAGTATTTAGAGTACAATGAAGAGATAGACGACACGACACAGAGTCACTAGGGGTCTGACAAACACGGGACTTGACAGGTTTGGCCAGTCCACTGTCTGCGTCGTCGTCTCTCTTCGTTGTACCATATACTGGGTGGTGGTGGCGGTGGGTGTGGCGCTAGTTAAAGGGGTCGTCGTTGTTGGCCTCAGAGTACTGAGCAAAGTCACGACTGACGCCCTGGGGGAATGTGCGTCCTGGGCCGAATTCTAAGGGAACTGTGCCGACATATGTCTGAAAGCGTCTGAAGAAAACCCAGGAAAAACCTCAGACAGCACAGCCGACACCAGGGTTCGAACCCGGGTACCTCCCAGTCTCGACGTGACATGGCCAGCACGCTAACCACTGAGTCAGGGGAGCTGGTGCACGTATGTTGCAATATGCATTGCCGAATGTTGTGACGCAAATTAGCTGAAGCCAATACAGCCCGCTTCAAGAGCGCGTGACCGTAGGAAGCTTACCTGGGCCGCAAAGCGGTTGGTCTGGCAGCAGATCACTAATAACCCTGTCACACGAGCAGTCTCCAATGACCATTTAAATCAACGACCATTGAAAATGCGCGTGGCGCCATCAAGCGGGTAACGCGCCAACCTCTCAAAGGGCATTTTATCCAATGTTTCCTGAGAGGTTGACACGTTAGACGCTAAGGAGTGCTACTTGCATTTTCGATGGCATCGATCTCAATGGTCGTTGAAAACTGCCCGAGTGACAGTGGTATAAATAAGGTAAAAAAATTAGGCTCTTCGGTACTGCATTGAAAAGCGATTTAAAAAAAACAATATTTAGAGTACAATGAAGAGATACGACGACACGACACACAAGCACTAGGGGTCTGGCAGGCACTGGACTTGACAGGTTTGGCCAGTCCAGTGTCTGCGTCGTCGTCTCTCTTCGTTGTACCATATACTGGGTGGTGGTGGCGGTGGTTGTGGAGCTAGTTAAAGGGCTCGTCATTGTTGGCCTCAGAGAGGTGAGCAAAGTCACGACTGACGCCCCGGGGAATGTGCGTCCTGGGCCGACTTCTATGGGAACTGTGCCGACATATGTCTGAAAGCGTCTGAGGAAAACCCAGGAAACACCCCAGACAGTACAGCCGGCACCGGGGTTCGAACTCGAGTACCTCCCAGTCTGGACGTGACATGGCCAGCACGCTAACCACTGAGTCACGGGAGCTGGTGCACGTATGGTGCAATATCCATCGCCGAATGTTTGACGCAAATTAGCTGAAGCCAATACAGCCCGCTTCAGGAGCGCGTGACCGTAGGGAGCTTACCTGGGCCGCAAAGCGGTTGGTCTGGCAGCAGATCACTAATAACCCTGTCACACGAGCAGTCTCCAATGACCATTTAAATCAACGACCATTGAAAATGCGCGTAGCGTCATCAAGCGGGTAACGCGCCAACCTCTCAAAGGGCATTCTATCCAACGTTTCCCGAGAGGTTGACACGTTACACGCTAGGGAGTGCTACTTGCATTTTCGATGGTCATCGATCTCAATGGTCGTTGAAAACTGCCCGAGTGACAGTGGTATAAATAAGGTAAAAAAATTAGGCTCTTCGGTACTGCATTGAAAAGCAATAAAAAAACAATATTTAGAGTACAATGAAGAGATACGACGACACGACACACAAGCACTAGGGGTCTGACAAACACTGTACTTGACAGGTTTGGCCAGTCCAGTGTCTGCGTCGTCGTCTCTCTTCGTTGTACCATAAACTGGGTGGTGGTGGCGGTGGTTGTGGCGCTAGTTAAAGGGCTCGTCGTTGTTGGCCTCAGTAAGGTGAGCAAAGTCGCGACTGACGCCCCGGGGGAATGCGCGTCCTGGGCCGACTTCTAAGGAAACTGTGCCGACATATGTCGGAAAGTGTCTGAGGAAAACCCAGGAAAAACCCCAGACAGCACAGCCGGCATCGGGGTTCGAACCCGGGTACCTCCCAGTCTCGACGTGATATGGCGAGCACGCCAACCACTGAGCCACGGAAGCTGGTGCACGTATGTTGCAATATCCATCGCCGAATGTTGTGACGCAAATTAGCTGAAGCCAATACAGCCCGCTTCAGGTGCGCGTGACCGTAGGAAGCTTACCTGGGCCGCAAAGCGGTTGGTCTTGCAGCAGATCACTAATAAACCTGTCACACGAGCAGTCTCCAATGACCATTTAAATCAACGACCATTGAAAATGCGCGTAGCGCCATCAACCGGGTAAGCGCCAACCTCTCAAATGGCATTCGTTCCAATGTTTCCTGAGAGGTTGACACGTTACACGCTAGGGAGTGCTACTTGCATTTTCGATCGTCATCGATCTCAATGCTCGTTGAAAACTGCCCGAGTGACAGTGGTATAAATAAGGTAAAAAAATTAGGCTCTTCGGTACTGCATTGAAAAGCGATTTTAAAAAACAATATTTAGAGTACAATGAAGAGATACGACGACACGACACACAAGCACTAGGGGTCTGACAAACACTGGACATGACAGGTTTGGCCAGTCCAGTGTCGGCGTCGTCGTCTCTCTTCGTTGTACCATATACTGGGTGGCGGTGGCGGTGGTTGTGGCGCTAGTTAAAGGGCTCGTCGTTGTTGGCCTCAGAGAGGTGAGCAAAGTCACGACTGACGCCCCACGGGAATGTACGTCCCGGGCCGACTTCTAAGGGAACTGTGCCGACATATGTCTGAAAGCGTCTGAGGAAAACCCAGGAAAAACCCCAGACAGCGCAGCCGGCAACGGGGTTTGAACCCGGGTACCTCCAAGTCTCGACGTGACATGGCCAGCACGCTAACCACTGAGTCACGTGAGCTGGTGCACGTATGTTGCAACATTCATCGCCGAATGTTTTGACGCAAATTAGCTGAAGCCAATACAGCCCGTTCAGGAGCGCGTGACCGTAGGAAGCTTACCGGGGCCGCAAAGCTGTTGGTCTGGCAGCAGATCACTTATAACCCTGTCACACGAGCAGTCTCCAATGACCATTTAAATCAACGACCATTGAAAATGCGCGTAGCGCCATCAAGCGGGTAACGCGCCAACCTCTCAAAGGGCATTCCATCCAATGTTTCCTGAGAGGTTGACACGTTACACGCTAGGGAGTGCTACTTGCATTTTCGATCGTCATCGATCTCAATGCTCGTTGACAGGTTTGGCCAGTCCAGTGTCTGCGTCGTCGTCTCTCTTCGTTGTACCATATACTGGGTGGTCGTGGCGGTGGGTGTGGCGCTAGTTAAAGGGCTCGTCGTTGTTGGCCTCAGAGTAGTGAGCAAAGTCATGACTGACGCCCTGGGGGAATGAGCGTCCTGGGCCGACTTCTAAGGGAACTGTGCCGACTTATGTCTGAAAGCGTCTGAGGAAAACCCAGGAAAAACCCCAGACAGCACGTTTATGCTTTCGACAATGGCGTTATTTTCAAATTATAAGTGATTCTGTTACTTTTGTACGTGCGGACTAAACACGCGTGCATGCGGTATTTCTGGCAGCAGTGGCTGTCTTATGAATTGTGCACGTATATGCTTTCTACAATTGCATTATTTTCGAATTGTGGGTGATGATTTTTAGTTTGTACATGGGGACTAAAATCGCGTGTATGCGGTATTTGGGGCAGCAGTGGCTGCGTGATGAACTGCGCACGTTTATGCTTTCGACAATGGCGTTATTTTCAAATTATAAGTGATTCTGTTACTTTTGTACGTGCGGACTAAACACGCGTGCATGCGGTATTTCTGGCAGCAGTGGCTGTCTTATGAATTGTGCACGCATATGTTTCTACAACTGCATTATTTTCGAATTGTGGGTGATGATTTTTAGTTTGTACATGCGGACTAAATCGCGTGTATGCGGTATTTTGGGCAGCAGTGGCTGCGTGATGAACTGCGCACGTTTATGCTTTCGACAATGGCGTTATTTTCAAATTATAAGTGATTCTGTTACTTTTGTACGTGCGGACTAAACACGCGTGCATGCGGCTATTTCTGGCAGCAGTGGCTGTCTTATGAATTGTGCACGTATATGCTTTCTACAACTGCATTATTTTCGAATTGTGGGCGATGATTTTTAGTTTGTACGTGGGGACTAAAATCGCGTGTATGCGGTATTTGGGGCAGCTGTGGCTGCGTGATGAACTGCGCACGTTTATGCTTTCGACAATGGCGTTATTCTCAAATTATAAGTGATCCTGTTACTTTTGTACGTGCGGACTAAACACGCGTGCATGGGGTATTTCTGGCAGCAGTGGCTGTCTTATGAACTGTGCACGCATATTCTTTCTACAATTGCATTATTTTCGAATTGTGGGTGATGATTTTTAGTTTGTACATGTGGACTAAAATCGCCGTGTATGCGGTATTTGGGGCAGCTGTGGCTGCGTGATGAACTGCGCACGTTTATGCTTTCGACAATGACGTTATTTTCAAATTATAAGTGATCCTGTTACTTTTGTACGTGCGGACTAAACACGCGTGCATGCGGTATTTCTGGCAGCAGTGGCTGTCTTATGAATTATGCACGTATCTACTTTCTACAACTGCATTATTTTCGAATTGTGGGTGATGATTCTTAGTTTGTACATGCGGACTAAAATCGCGTCGTATGCGGTATTTGGGGCAGCAGTGGCTGCGTGATGAACTGCGTACGTTTATCCTTTCGACAATGGCGTTATTTTCAAATTATTAGTGATTCTGTTACTTTTGTACGTGCGGACTAAACACGCGTGCATGCGGTATTTCTGGCAGCACTGGCTTTCTTATGAATTGTGCACGTATATGCTTTCTACAGTTGCATTATTTTCGAATTGTGGGTGATGATTTTTAGTTTGTACGTGGGGACTAAAATCGCGTGTTTGTGGTATTTGGGGCAGCAGTGGTTGCGTGATGAACTGCGCACGTTTATGCTTTCGACAATGGCGTTATTTTCAAATTATAAGTGATTCTGTTACTTTTGTACGTGCGGACTAAACACGCGTGCATGCGGTATTTCTGGCAGCAGTGGCTGTCTTATGAATTGTGCACGTATATGCTTTCTACAGTTGCATTATTTACGATTTTGGGTGATGGTTTTTAGTTTGTACACGGGGACTAAAATCGCGTGTATGTGGTATTTGGTACAGCAGTGGCTGCGTGATGAACTGCGCACGTTTATGCTTTCGACAATGAC